>NW_026729370.1:0-84965 GCF_030272615.1 Cryptomeria japonica | reverse complement strand
TGGGACTTGTGTCTTGAAACCTTGTTCTGTCTCCAAACACTAATTTTTATGCTCCAAAAATGATGCTTTTGAGGCACAACCTCCGAAATGAGGTTCTAAAAACATCATGTTTATCAAACTTGTGTTTTGACGTTGTCAGCTTCAGAATCGGGACTTGTGTCTTGAAACCTTGTTGTGCTGTTAAACATTGATTTTGTTGTTTTGAAACTGGAGCTTTCGAGGCACAATTTCTAAAATAGGGTTCTAAGAGCACAATGTGCATCAAAATTTAATTTTGATGCTACTTGCTCTAGAATCGGGGCTTGCATCTTGAAACCTTGTTGTGCCTCAAAACAATGATTTCGATGCTGCTCCGAAACAAGATTCTAAGAGCATGATGTGCGTAAAAATCAAATTTTGACGCTACTGGCATCAGAATCAGGAGTTGCATCTTGAAACCTTGTTGTGCCTCCAAACATATATTTTGATGCTCCAAAACTGGGGCTTTTGAGGCATAATTTCTAAAACAGGGTTCTAAGACCATAATGTACATCAAAATTAAATTTTGTTGCTAGTCGCTCTAGAATCGAGGCTTTCGAGGCACAAGCTTCGAAATGAGGTTCTACGAGCACGATGTGCGCCAAAATCATATTTTGACGCTATTGACTCTAGAATCGGGACTTGCATCTTCAAACCTTGTTGTGCTTCCAAACATTGGTTTTTGATGCTCAAAAACTGGGTCTTTTGAGGTACAAGCTCTGAAATGAGAATGATGCGCGTCAAAATGGAATTTTGATGCTACAAGCTTCGGAATAGGGACTTGCTTCTTGAAACCTTGTTGTGCCTGAAAACATTGATTTTCATGTTCCAAAATTAGGGTTTTCAAGGAAAAAGCTCCGATACGATGTTCTAAGAGAACGATGTACATCAAAATTGCGTTTTGACGCTACCCGACTCTAGAATGGGGACTTGTGTCTTGAAACATTGTTGTGCCTCCAAACACTAATTTTTATGCTCCAAAAATGAGGCTTTTAAGGCACAACCTCCAAAATGAGGTTCTAAGAATACCATGTTTGTAAAAATCGTATTTTGATGCTATCAGCTTGAGAATTGGGACTTGTGTCTTGAAACCTTGTTGTGCTTTTAAACATTGCTTTTGATGTTTGAAAAATTGGAGCTTTCGAGCCACATGCTCCGAAATGAGGTTCTAAAGGCACAATGTGCAGCAAAATCATGTTTTGACACTACAAGATCCAAAATAAGGACTTGCATCTTCAACGCTTGTTGTGCCTCCAAACACCAATTTTGAAGCTTTGAAACTGAAGATTTTGAGAGATAAGCTCCAAAACAAGGTTCTAACAGCACGATGTGCGTCAAAATCAAATCCTGACGCTACTGGCTCCAGAATCAGGACTTGCATTTTGAAAACTTGTTATGCCTCCAAACATAGATTTTAATGCTCCAAAACAGGGGCTTTTGAGGCACAATTTCTAAAATAGTGTTCTAAGAGCACGTGTATAAAAATTGAATTTTAGTAGCCTCTAGAATTGAGGCTTGCATCTTGAAACTTTGTTGTGCCTCAATACACTGATTTTGATGCTCTGAAACCAGGGCTTTCGAGGTACAAGCTTCGGAATGAGGTTCTAAGGGTGCGATGTGTGCCAAAATCAAATTTTGACGATATTGACTCTAGAATAGGGACTTGCTTCTTGAAACCTTGTTGTGCCTCAAAAAATTGATTTTGAAGTTCCAAAATCAGGGCTTTCAAGGCACAAGCTCCGAAATTAGGTTCTAAGAGCACGATGTACATCAAAATTGGGTTTTGATGCTACCGACTCTAGAATTGGGACTTGTGTCTTGAAACCTTTTTGTCCAGCCAAACACTAATTTTTATGCTCAAAAAATGAGGCTTTTGAGGCACAACCTCTGTAATGAGGTTCTAAGAACACCATGTTTGTCAAAATCATGTTTTGATGCTATCAGCTTGAGAATCCGGACTTGTGTCTTGAAACCTTGTTGTGCCTTTAAACATTGATTTTCATGTTTTGAAACTGGAGCTTTCGAGCCACGCCCTCCCGAAATGAGGTTCTAAGAGCACGATGTGCATCAAAATCAGGTTTTGACATGACAAGCTCCGAAATAGGGACTTGCATCTTGAAAGCTTGTTGTGCCTGCAAACACCAATTTTGATGCTTAGAAACCGAAGATTTTGAGGCATAAGTTCCAAAACAAGGTTCTAAGAGCATGATGTGCGTCAAAATATAATTTTTATGCTACCGGCTCCAGACTCAGGACTTGCATCTTGAAACCTTGTTGTGCCTCCAAACATTAATTTTGATGCTCCAAAATTGGGGCTTTTGAGGCACAATTTCTAAAAACAGGGTTCTAAGAGCAGAATGTGCATCAAAATTGAATTTTGATGGCTCTAGAATCGGGGCTTGCATCTTGAAACCTTGTTGTGCCTCAAAACACTGATTTTGATGCTCCGAAACTAGGGCTTTCGAAGCACAAGCTTCGAAATGAGGTTCTAAGAGCATGATGTGCACCAAAATCAGATTTTGATGCTATTAACTCTAGAATCGTGACTTGCATCTTGAAACATTGTTGTGCCTCCAAACAATTATTTTGATGCTCCGAAATGAGCTTCTAAGAGAATGATGTGCAATCAAAATAGAATTTTGACGCTACAGGTTTTGAAATAGGGACTTGCTTCTTGAAAACTTCTTGTGCCTCAAAACATTGATTTTGATGTTCCAAAATCAGGGCTTTCAAAGCACAAGCTCCGAAATGAGGTTCTAAGAGTAGGGATGTACATCAAAATTGCGTTTTCATGCTACCGACTTCTAGAATTGGGACTTGTGTCTTGAAACCTTGTTGTGCCTCCAAATATGCGTCAAAATATAATTTTGATGCTACAGGCTCCAGAATCAAGACTTGCTTCTTGAAACCTTATTGTGTCTCCAAACATCGATTTTGATGCTTCAAAAACTGGAGCTTTTGATGCACAATTTCTAAAACAATATTCTAAGCAGCACAATGTGCATCAAAATTCATTGGCTCTAGAATCGGGGCTTGCATCTTGAAACCCTTGTTGTGCCTCAAAACACTGATTTTGATGCTCTGAAACCTTGTTGTGCCTTAAAACATTGATTTTGATGTTCCAAAATCAAGACTTTCAAGACACACAAGCTCCAAAATGAGGTTCTAAGAGTATGATGTACATCAAAATTGCGTTTTGACACTACTGACTCTGGAATTTTAGGACTTGTGTCTACAAACCTTGTTGTGCCTCCAAACACTAATTTTTATGCTCCAAAAATGAGGCTTTTGAGGCACAACAAGGTTTCAAAATCATATTTTGATTCTATCAGCTTAAGAATCGGGACTTGTGTCTTGAAACGTTGTTGTGCCTTTAAAAATTGATTTTGATGTTTTGAAACTGGAGCTTTCGAGCCACACGCTCCGTAATGAGGTTCTAAGAGCACGTTGTGCATCAAAATCACGTTTTGACACTACAGGCTCCGAAATAGGTACTTGCATCTTGAAAGCTTGTTGTGCCTCCAGAAACCAATTTTAATGCTTGGAAACCAAAGATTTTGCGGCATAAGCTCCAAAACAAGGTTCTAAGAGAACTATGTGCATCAAAATCAAATTTTGATGCTACCCGGCTCTAGAATCAGGACTTCCATCTTGAAACCTTGTTGTACCTCCAAACATCGATTTTGATGCTCCAAAACTAGAGCTTTTGAGGCACAAGCACAATGTGCATCAAAATTTAATTTTGATGCTACTGGCTCTAAAATCGGGGATTGCATCTTGAAACCTTGTGCCTCAAAACACTTATTTTGATGCTCTAAAACAAGGACTTTCGAGGCACAAGCTTCGAAATGAGGTTCTAAGAGTACGATGTGCGCCAGAATAAGATTTTGATGCTATTGACTCTAGAATCAGGATATGCATCTTGAAACCATGTTGTGCCTCCAAACATTGATTTTGATGCTCCAAAACTGGGTCTTTCAAGGCACAAGCTCTGAAATGAGCTTCTAAGAGAATGATGTGCGTCAAAATGAAATTTTGATGCTACAGGCTCCAAAATAGGGGACTTGCTTCCTGAAACCTTGTTGTGCCTCAAAACATTGATTTTGATGTTCCCAAATCAGGGCTTTTAAAGCAAAAGCTCCGAAATGATGTTCTAAGAGCATGATGTATATCAAAATGGCATTTTGACCGCTACCAACTTTGGAATCGGGACTTGTGTCTTGAACCCTTGTTGTGTCTTTTAAACATTGATTTTGATGTTTCGTAACTGGAGCTTTCAAGCCACAATGCTCCGAAAGGAGGTTCTAAGAGCACGATGTGCATCAAAATCATGTTTTAACACTATAGGCATGCTGAAAAGCTACTGAATTGGGACTTACATCCTGAAAGCTTGTTGTGCCTCCAAAAACCAATTTTGATGCTTCAAAACCAAAGATTTTGAGGCATAAGCTCGAAAACAAGGTTCTAAGAGCATGATGTGCATCAAAATCAAATTTTGAAGCTAACGGCTCCAGAATCAGCACTTGCATCTTGAAACCTTGTTGTGCCTCCAAACATCGATTTTGACGCTCCAAAACTGGGGGCTTTTGAGGCACAACTTCTAAAACAGGGTTCTAAGAGCACAATCTGCATCAAAATTAAATTTTGACGCTATCAGCTTGAAAATCGGGACTTGTGTCTTGAAACCTTGTTGTGCTTTTAAGCATTGATTTTGATGTTTGGAGACTCGAGCTTTCAAGCCACACGCTCTGAAATGAGATTCTAAGAGCACGATGTGTATCAAAATCATGTTTTGACACTACAGGCTCCGGAATGGGGACTTGCGTCTTGAAAGCTTGTTGTGCCTCCAAACTCCAATTTTAATGATTCAAAACCAAAGATTTTGAGGCATAAGCTCCAAAACAAGAGTTCTAAGAGCACAATGTGCATCAAAAATCAAATTTTGACACTACCAGCTCTAGAATCAGGACTCTCCATCTTGAAAAACTTGTTGTGCCTCCAAACAACGATTTTGATGCTCCCAAAACTGGGTCTTTTGAGGCACAAACTTCTAAAACAAGGTTCTAAGAGCACAATGTGCATCAAAATTGAATTTTCATGCTACTCGGCTCCAGAATCGAGGCTTGAAACTTAAAACCTTGTTGTGCCTCAAAAAACTGATTTTTGATGCTCCGAACCGGGGCTTTCAAGGCACAAGCTTCGAAATGAAGTTCTAAGAGCACGATGTGTGCCAAAATCAGATTTTGATGCTATTGACTCTAGAATCTCAGGACTTGCATCTTGAAACCTTATTGTGCCTCCAAACATTGATTTTGATGCTCTGAAATGAGCTTCTAAGAGAATGATGTGCGTGAAATGGAATTTTGACGCTACAGGCTCCGCAATAGGGACTTGCTTCTTGAAATGTTGTTGTGCCCCGAAACATTAATTTTGATGTTCCAAAATCAGGGCTTTCAAGGCACAAGGTTTGAAATAAGGTTCTAGGATCACAATGTACATCAAAATTGTGTTTTGATGCTATCGACTTTGGAATTTGGACTTGTGTCTTGAAACCTTGTGGTGCCTCCAAACACTAATTTTTATGTTCCAAAAATGAGGCTTTTGAGACACGAACTCCAAAATGAGGTTCTAAGAACACCATGTTTGTCAAAATCATCTTTCGATGCTATCAGCTTGAGAATCGGACTTGTGTCTTGAAATCTTGTTGTGTCTTTAAACATTGATTTTGATGTTTTGAAACTGGACCTTTTGAGGTACACGCTTTGAAATGAGGTTCTAAGAGCACGATGTGCATCAAAATAACATTTTGAGACTACACGCTCCGGAATAGGGACCTTCATCTTGAAAGCTTGTTGTGCCTCCAAACACCAATTTTTATGCTTTGAAACCGAATATTTAGAGGCATAAGCTCCAGAACAAGGTTCTAAGAGCACGATGTGCATCAAAATCAAAATTTTGACCGCTACCCCCGGCTCCAGAATCAGGACTTGTATCTTGAAACATTGTTGTGCCTCCAAATATCGATTTTGATGCTCCAAAATTGGGGCTTTTGAGGCACAATTTGTAAAACAGGGTTCTAAAGAGAAAAATGTGCATCAAAAATTGAATTTTGATGGTACTCTAGAATCAGGGCTTGCATCTTGAAACCTTGTTGTGCCTCAAAACACTCATTTTGATGCTCTGAAACCAGGGCTTTCGAAGCACAAGCTTCGAAATGAGGTTCTAAGAGCACGATGTGCGCCAAAATCCAGATTTTGACACTATTGACTCTAGAATCATGACTTGCATCTTGAAACCTTGTTGTGCCTCCAAACATTGATTTTGATGCTCCCAAAACTGGGTCTTTCAAGGCACAAGCTCCGAAATGAGCTTCTAAGAGAATGATGTGCGTGAAAATGGAATTGTGACGCTACAAGCTCCGGGAATAGGGACTTACTTCTTGAAACCTTGTTGTGCCTCAAAACATTGATTTTGATGATAAAAAATTGGGGCTTTCAAGGCACAAGCTCCGAAATGAGGTTCTAAGAGCACGATGTATATCAAAATTGCGTTTTGATACTACCGACTCTGAAATTGGGACTTGTGTCTTGAAACCTTGTTGTGTCTCCAAACACTAATTTTTATGCTCGAAAGATGAGGCTTTTAAGGGACAACCTCCGAAATGAGGTTCTAAGAACACCATGTTTCTCAAAATCATGTTTTGACGCTATCAACATGATAGTCGGGACTTGTGTCTTGAAACCTTGTTGTGCCTTTAAACATTGATTTGATGTTTTGAAATTGGAGTGTTCGAGCCATAGGCTCCAAAATGAGGTTCTAAGAGCACGATGTCCATCAAAATCACATTTTGACACTACAGGCTCTGGAATAGGGAGTTGCGTCTTGAAAGCTTGTTGTGCCTCCAAACACCAATTTTGAAGCTTCAAAACCGAAGATTTTGAGGCATAAGCTCCAAAACAAGGTTCTAGGAGCACGATGTCTGTCAAAAATCAAATTTTGACGCTACTGGCTCCAGAATCAGGACGTGCATCTTGAAACCTTGTTTGTGCCTCCAAACACTGATTTTGATGCTCTGAAAAACTCGAGGCACAACCTCTGAAATGAGCTTCTAAGAGAATGATGTGCGTCAAAATGGAATTTTGACGCTATAGGCTCTCAAATAAGGACTTGCTTCTTGAAACCTTGTTGTTCCTAAAAGCATTGATTTTGATGTTCCCAAATAAGGGCTTTCAAGTCACAAGCTCCGAAATGAGGTTCTCAGAGCACGATGTACATCAAAATTGTGTTTTGACACTACCGACTTAGGAATTTGGACTTGTGTCTTGAAACCTTGTTGTGCCTGCAAGCATTAATTTTTATGCTCAAAAAATGGGGCTTTTCAGGCACAACCTCCGAAAATGAGGTTCGATGAACACCATGTTTGTCAAAATCGTGTTTTGACGCTTTTAGCTTGAGAATAGGGACTTGTGTCTTGAAACCTTGTTGTACCCTTTAAAAATTGATTTTGATGTTTTGAAACTGGAGCTTTCGAGCCACACTCTAAAAAATGAGGTTCTAAGAGCACGATGTGCATCAAAATCATGTTTTGACACTACAGGCTACGGAATAGGGACTTGCATCTTGAAAGCTTGTTGTGCCTCCAAACATGAATTTTGATTGTTCGAAACTGAAGATTTTGAGGCATAAGCTCCAAAACAAGGTTCTAAGAGGACAATGTGCGTCAAAATCAAATTTTGGACTCTACCGACTGAAGAATCAAGACAAGCCATCTTGAAACCTTGTTATGGCTCCAGACATCAATTTTGATGCTCTAAAACTGGGGCTTTTGAGGCACAATTCTCTAAAACAGGGTTCTAAGAGCATAACTACTGGCCCTAGAATCGGGGCTTGCATCTTGAAACCTTGTTGTGCCTCAAAACACTAATTTTGATGCTCCAAAACTGGGGCTTTCATGGCACAAGCTTCGAAATGAGGTTCTAAGAGTACCATGTTTGTCAAAATCATGTTTTGACACTATCAGCTTGAGAATCGGGACTTGTGTCTTGAAACCCTTGTTGTGCCTTTAAACTTTGATTTTGCTCATTTGAAATTGGAGCTTCTGAGCCTCACGCTTTGAAACAA
This sequence comes from Cryptomeria japonica, assembly GCF_030272615.1. Lineage (NCBI taxonomy): Eukaryota > Viridiplantae > Streptophyta > Pinopsida > Cupressales > Cupressaceae > Cryptomeria > Cryptomeria japonica. The sequence goes on along the minus strand of NW_026729370.1, from coordinate 76,826 downwards.
AGTTCTAAGAGCACGATGTGCATCAAAATCATCTTTTGACACTACAGACTCCGGAATAGGGACTTGTGTCTTGAAATCTTGTTGTTCCTCAAACACCAATTTTGATGCTTCGAAACCAAAAATTTTGAGACATAAGCTCCAAAACAAGGTTCTAAGAGCACGATGTGCGTCAAAATCAAATTCTTACGCTACCGGCTCCCTAGAATGAGGTGTTGCATTTTGAAAACCTTAATGTGCCTCCAAACATCGATTTTGATGCTCCAAAATTGGTGTTTTGAGGCACAATTTCCTAAAATAGGGTTCTAAGAGCACATTGTGCATCAAAATTTTATTTTGATACTACTGGCTCTAGAATCAGGGCTTGCATCTTGAAAACTTGTTGTGCCTCAAAACACTGATTTTGATGCTTTGAAACTGGGGTTCCGAGGCACAAGCATCTAAATGAAGTTCTAAGAGCATGATTTGCGCCAAAATTAGATTTTGATGCTATTGACTCTAGAATCGGGACTTGCATCTTGAAACCTTGTTGTGCCTCCAAACATTGATTTTGATTCTCCAAAATGAGCTTCCAAGAGAATGATGTGCGTCAAAATTCCATTTTGACGCTACAAGGCTCCGGAATAGGGACTTGCCTCTTGAAACCTTTTTTGTGCCTCCCAACATTGATTTTGATGCTCCAAAACTAGGTCTTTTGAGGCTTTTGAGGCACGACCTCCGAAATGAGGTTCTAAGAACACCATGTTTGTCAAATCGTGTTTTGACGCACTCAGCTTGAGAATAGGGACTTGTATCTTGAAACCGTGTTGTGCCTTTAAACATTGATTTTGATGTTCTGAAACTGGAGCTTTCGAGTCAGACGCTTCAAAACGAGATTGTAAGAGCACGCTGTGAATCAAAATCACGTTTTGACACTATAGGCTCCTAAATAGGAACCTGCATCTTGAAAGCTTGTTGTGCCTCCAAACACCAATTTCGATGCTTCGAAAACGAAAGACTTTGAGGCATAAGTTCCAAAACAAGGTTCTAAAGAGCACGATGTGCGTCAAAATCAAAATTTACGCTACCGGCTCCAGAAGCAGGACTTGCATCTTGAAACCTTGATGTGCCTCCAAACATCGATTTTGATTCTCCAAAACTGGGCTTTTGAGGCAGAATTTCTAAAACAGGGTTCTAAGAGCACAATGTGCATCAAAATTGATTTTTGATGCTACTAGCTCTAAAATCGGCGCTTCCATCTTGAAACCCTGTTGTGCCTCAAAACACTGATTTTGATGTTCCGAAACCGGGGCTTTCAAGGCACAAGCTTAGAAATGAGGTTTTAAGCCACACGATGTGTGCCAAAATAAGATTTTGACACTACTGACTCTAGAATCAGGACTTGCATCTTGAAACCTTGTTGTGCCTCCAAACATTGATTTTGATGCTCCAAAACTAGGTCTTTTAAGGCACAAGCTCCGTAATGAGCTTTTAAGAGAATGATGTGCGTCAAAATGAAATTTTGACGCTACGGGCTCCGGAGTAGGGACTTATTTCATGAAACCTTGTTGTGCCTAGAAACATTGATTTGATGATCCAAAATCAGGGCTTTCAAGGCACAAGCTCCGAAATGAGGTTGTAAGAGCACGATGTACATCAAAATTGCGTTTTGATGATACCAATTTTGGAATCGGGACTTGTGTCTTGAAATCTTGTTGTGCCTCCAAAAACTAATTTTTATGTTCCAAAAATGAGGCTTTTGAGGCATGACCTCTGAAATAAGGTTCTAAGAACACCATGTTTGTCAAAATTGTGTTTTGATGCTATCAGCTTGAGAATCGGGACTTGTGTCTTCAAACCTTGTTGTGAGTTTAAACATTGTTTTTGATGTTTTGAAACTGGAGCTTTCAATCCACACGCTCTGAAACAAGGTTGTAAGAGCACGATGTGCATCAAATCATGTTTTGACACTACAGGCTCCGGAATAGGGACTTGCATTTTGAAAGCTTGTTGTTCCTCCAAACACCAATTTTGATGCTCCGAAGGCTTTTGAGGCACAAGCTTCAAAATGAGGTTCTAAAAGAACGATGTGCACCAAAATCAGATTTTGACGGTATCAACTCTAGAATCGGACTTGCTTCTTGAAACCTCATTGTGCCTCGAAACATTGGTTTTGATGTTCCAAAATCAGGGCTTTCAAGGCACAAGCTCCGAAATGAGGTTCTAAGAGCACGATGTACATCAAAATTGTGTTTTGAAGCTACCGACTTTGGATTTGGGACTTGTGTCTTGAAACCTTGTTGTGCCTCTAAACAGTAATTTTTATGCTAAAAAAATGAGGCTTTTGAGGCACAACCTCTAAAATGAGGTTCTAAGAACACCATGTTTGTCAAAATCATATTTTGACGCTATTAGCTTGAGAATCGGGACTTGTGTCTTGAAACCTTGTTGTGCCTTTAAACATTGATTTTGATGTTTTGAAACTGGAGCTTTCGAGCCAGACGCTCCGAAACGAGGTTCTAAGAGCACGATGTGCATCAAAATCACGTTTTGACACTATTATCTCTGGAATAGGGAATTGCATCTTGAAATCTTGTTGTGCCTCCAAATACCAATTTTGATGCTTCGAAACCGAAGATTTTGAGGCATAAGTTCCAAAACAAGGTTCTAGCATGATGTGCGTCAAAATCAAATTTTGACGCTCCTGGCTCCAGAATCAAGACTTGCATCTTGAAACCTTGTTGTGCCTTTAAACATTGATTTGGATGTTTTGAAACTGCAGCTTTCAATCTACACGCTACGAAACGAGGTTCTAAGAGCACAATGTGCATCAAAATCATGTTTTGACACTATGGGATCTGGAATAGGGAATTGCATCTTGAAAGCTTGTGGTTCCTCCAAACACAAGCTCCGAAATAAGATTGTAAGACAATGATATGCATCAAAATAGAATTTTGATGCTACAAGCTTAGAAATAGGGACTTGCTTCTTGAAACCTTGTTGTGCCTCAAAACATTACTTTTGATGTTCCAAAATCAGGGCTTTAAAGGGACAGGCTCCAAAATGAGGTTCTAAGAGCATGTACATCAAAGTTGCATTTTGACACTACCGATTCTGGAATTGGGACTTGTGTCTTGAAACCTTGTTGTGCCTCCAAAAACCAATTTTTATGCTCCAAAAATGAGGCTTTTGAGGCACAACCTCCGAAATGAGGTTCTAAGAACTGGTGGTTTGTCAAAATCGTGATTTGACGCTATCAGCTTGAGAATCAGGACTTGTGTCGTGAAACATTATTGTGCCTTTAAACATTGATTTTGATGTTTTGAAACTGGAGCTTTCTTGCCACACGCTTCAAAACAAGGTTCTAAAAGCACGATGTGCATCAAAATCATGTTTTGACACTACAGGCTTCGGAATAGATACTTGCCTCTTGAAAGCTTGTTGCGCTTCCAAAACACCAATTTGGATGCTTCGGAACCGAAGATTTTGAGGCATAAGCTCCAAAATAAGATTCTAAGAGCACAATGTGCGTCAAAATCAAATTTTGATGTTACTGGCTCCGAAATCAGGACTTGCATCTTGAAACCTTGTTGTGCCTCAAAACACTGATTTTGATGCTTTGAAACTGGGGCTTTTGAGCCACAAGCTTCGATATGAGGTTGTAAGGGCACGATGTGCGCCAAAATCAAATTTTGACCCTATTGAATCTAGAATCGAGACTTGCATCTTGAAACCTAGTTGTGCCTCCAAACATTGATTTTTATGCTCCTAAAACAAGGCTTTTGAGGCACAACCTCTGATGAGGTTCTAAGAACACCATGTTTGTAAAAATCGTGTTTTGACGCTATCAGCTTGAGAATTAGGAAAGTCTTGAAACCTTGTTGTGCCTTTCAACATTGCTTTTGATGTTTGGAAACTGGAGCTTCCAAGCCACACGCTCTGAAATGAGTTCTAAGGGCACAATGTGCATCAAAATCATGTTTTGACTCTACAGGCTCTGGAATAGGGACTTGCGTCTTAAAAGCTTGTTATACCTCCAAACACCAAGTTTGATGATTTGAAACCAAATATTTTGATGTTCTAAGAGCACGGTGTACATCAAAATTATGTTTTGACGCTACCGACTCTGGAATTGGGACTTGTGTCTTGAAACTTTTTTGTGCGTCCAAACACTAATTTTTATGCTCTAAAAATGAGGATTTTGAGGCACGACCTCCGAAATTAGGTTCTAAGAAAACCGTGTTTCGACGCTATCAGCTTGAGAATCGAGACTTGTGTCATGAAACCTTGTTGTGTTAAACATTGATTTTGATGTTTTAAAATAGGAGCTTTCGAGCCACACGCTCCAAAACAAGGTTCTAAGACGATGTGCATAAAAATCATGTTTTGACACTACAGGCTCCGGAATACTAACTTGCGTCTTGAAAGCTTGTTGTGCCTCCAAACACCAATTTCTATGCGTCGAGACCGAAGATTGTGAGAAATAGCTCCAAAATAAGATTCTAAGAGCACAATGTGCGTCAAAATCAAATCTTAACGCGACCAGCTCCAGAATCAGGACTTGCATCTTGAAACCTTGTTGTGCGGAAAATATCGATTTTGATGCTCCAAATATGGGGCTTTTGAGGCACAATTTCTAAAACAGGGTTCGAAGAGCACAATGTGCATCAAAATTGAATTTTGATTGTACTGGCTCTATAATCGGGGTTTGCATCTTGAAACCTTGTTGTGCCTCAAAAGATTGATTTTGATGTTCCAAAACTGCGGCTTTCGACGCACAAGCTTCCAAATGAGGTTCTAAGAGCACGATGTGCACCAAAATTACATTTTGACACTATTGACTCTAGAATTGGGACTTGCCTCTTGAAAACCTGTTGTGCCTACAAACATTGATTTTGATGCTCCAAAACTGGGGCTTTCGAGGCACAAGCTCCAAAATGAGCTTCTAAGAGAATGATGTGCATCAAAATGGAATTGTGATTCTACAGGCTCTGGAATAGGGACTTACTTCTTGAAACCTTGTTGTGCCTCAAAACATTGATTTTGATGTTCCAAAATCAGGGCTTTCAAGGCACAAGCTCCGAAATGAGGTTCTAAGAGCACGATGTACATCAAAATTGTGTTTTGAAGCTACCGACTCTGGAATTGGGACTTGTGTCTTGAAACCTCATTGTGCCTCCAAACACTAATTTTTATGCTCCAAAAACAAGGCTTTTGAGGCACGACCTCTGAAATGAGCTTCTAAGAACACCATGTTTTGTCAAAATCGTGACTTGTGTCTTGAAACCTTGTTGTGCCTTTAAACATTGATTTTGATGTTTCGAAACTAGAGCTTTCGAGCCACAAGCTCCAAAACGACGTTCTAAGAGCAGGATGTGCACCAAAATCGTGTTTTGACACTACAAGCTTTGGAATAGGGACTTGCGTCTTGAAAGCTTGTTGTACCTCCAAACACCAATTTTGATGCTTCAAAAGCCAAGATTTTGAGGCATAAGCTCCAAAACAAGGTTCTAAGAGCATGATGTGCGTTAAAATCAAATTTTGACGCTACCGACTCGAAACAATAATTTTGATGCTCTGAAACCGGGGCTTTCGAGTTTCAAGTTTCAAAATGAGGTTCTAAGAGCACGATGTACGTCAACTTCATATTTTGATGCTATTGACTCTAGAATCGGGACTTGCATCTTGAAACCTTGTTGTGCCTCCAAACATTGATTTTGATGTTCCAAAATCAGGGCTTTCAAGGCACAAGCTCCGAAATGAGGTTCTAAGAGCACGATTTACATTAAAATTATGTTTTGACACTACCAACTTTAGAATTGGGATTTGTGTCTTGAAACCTTGTTGTCCCTCCAAACACTAATTTTTATGCTCCAAAAATGAGGCTTTTCAAGCACAACCTCCGAAATGAGGTTCTAAGAACACCATGTTTGTCAAAATCGTGTTTTGACACTATCAACTTGAGAAACAGGACTTGTGTCTTGAAACCTTGCTATGCCTTTAAACATTGATTTTGATGTTTTGAAACTAGAGCTTTCGAGTTACATGCTCCGAAACGAGGTTCTAAGAGCACAAAGTGCATCAAAATCACGTTTTGACACACAGGCTCTGGAATAGGCAAACACTAATTTTGATGATTTGAAACGGAAGATTTTGAGGCCTAAGATCCAAAACAAGGTTCTAAGAACACGATGTGCATCAAACTCAAATTCTGATGCTACCGGCTCTAGAATCAGGACTTGCATCTTGAAACTTTGTTGTGCCTCCAAACATCGATTTTGATGCTCCAAAACTGGGTCTTTTGAGGCACAATTTCTAAAACAGAGTTGTAAAATTACAATGTGCATCAAAATTGAATTCTGATGCTACTGGCTCTAGAATCGGGGCTTGCATCTTGAAACCTTATTGTGCCTCAAAAAACTGATTATGATGGTCTAAAACCGGGGCTTTCAAGGCACAAGCTTCAAAATGAGGTTCTTAGAGCATGATGTGTGCCAAACTCAGATTTGGCTGATTGACTCTAGAATCGAGACTTGCATCTTGGAACCTTGTTGTGCCTTCAGAGATTGATTTTGATGCTCCAAAACTGGGTCTTTCAAGGCACAACCCCTGAAATGAGCAAAATTAGGGCTTTCAAGGCACAAGCTCCGAAATGAAGTTCTAAGAGCATGATGTACATCAAAATTGTGTTTTCATGCTATCAACTTTGGAATTGGGACTTATGTTTTTTAAACCTTGTTGTGCCTCCAAACACAAATTTTTATGCTCCAAAAATGAGACTTTTGAGGCAAAACCTCCGAAATGGAGTTCTAAGAACATCATGTTTGTCAAAATCGTGTTTTGACGCTATCAACTTGAGCATCAGGACATGTGTCTTGAAACCTTGTTGTGCCTTTAAACATTGATTTTGATGTTGTGAAACTGGATCTTTCAAGCCACACACTCCGAAATGAGATTCTAAGAGCACGATGTGCATCAAAATCACATTTTGACACTACGGGCTCCGGAATAGGGACTTGCGTCTTGAAAGCTTGTTGTGCCTCCAAACACCAATTTTGATGCTTCGAAACTGAAGATTTTGAGGCATAAGCTCCAAAACAAGGTTCTAAGAGCACGATGTGCGTCAAAATAAAATTTTGACGCTACCGGCTCAAGAATTAGGACTTGCATCTTGAAACCTTGTTGTGCCTCCAAACATCGATTTTGATGCTCTAAAACAGCGGATTTTGAGGCACAATTTTTAAAACAGTGTTCTAAGAGCACATTGTGCATCAAAATTGAATTTTGATGCTACTAGCTCTAGAATCGGGGCTTGCATCTTGAAACCTTGTTATGCCTAAAAAAACATATTTGGATGCTTCGAAATTGGGGCTTTTGAGGCACAAGCTTTCAAATGGCATTGTAAGAGCATGATGTGCTCCAAAATCAGATTTTGACACTATTGACTCTAGAATAGGGACTTGCATCTTGAAACCTTGTTGTGCCTCTAAACATTGATTTTGATGCTCCAAAATTGGGTCTTTCGAGGCACAAGCTCCGAAATGAGCATCTAAGAGAATGATGTACATGAAATTTGAATTTTGACGCTACAAGCTCTGGAATAGTGACTTGCTTCTTGAAACCTTGTTGTGCCTCAAAACATTGATTTTGATGATCCAAAATCACGACTTTCATGGCACAAGCTCTGAAATGAGGTTCCAAGAGCATGATGTACATCAAAATTGCATTTTGACGCTACCGACTCTGGAATTGGGACTTGTGTCTTGAAACCTTTTTGGGCTTCCAAACACTAATTTTTATACTCCAAAAACATGGCTTTTGAGCCACAACCTCCAAAATGAGGTTCTAAGAATACCATATTTGTAAAAATCATGTTTTTATGCTATCTACTTGAGAATCGGGACTCGTGTCTTGAAACCTTGTTGTGCCTTTAAACATTGCTTTTGATCTTTGGAAACTAGAGCTTTCGAGCCACATGCTCCGAAACGAGGTTCTAAGAGCATGATGTGCATCAAAATCACGTTTTGACACTAAAGGCTCCGGAATAGGGACTTGCGTGTTGAAACCTTGTTGTGCCTCCAAACATTGATTTTGATGCTCCAAAATTGGGTCTTTTGAGGCACAAGCTCCGAAATAAGCTTCTAAGAGAATGATGTGCATCAAATTTGAATTTTGATGCTACAGGCTCCGGAATAGGGACTTGCTTCTTGAAACCTTGTTGTGCCTCAAAACATTGATTTTGATGATCCAAAATCATGGCTTTCAAGGCACAAGCTCTGAAATGAGGTTCCAAGAGCATGATGTACATCAAAATTGCATTTTGACGCTACCGACTCTGGAATTGGTACATGTGTCTTTAAACCTTGTGGTGCCTCCAAAAACTAATTTTTATGCTCCAAAAATGAGGCTTTTGAGGCACAACCTCCAAAATGAGATTCTAAGAACAGAATGTTTGTCAAAATTATGTTTTGATCCTATCAACTTGAGAATCGGGACTTGTGTCTTGAACCCTTGTTGTGCCTTTAAATATTGATTTTGATGTTTCATAACTGGACCTTTCGAGCCACAATGCTTCGAAAGGAGGTTATAAGAGCACGATGTGCATCAAAATCATGTTTTGACACTATAGGCTCCGTAATAGGGACTAGCTTCTTGAAAGCTTGTTGTGGTTCGAAACACTAATTTTGATGCTTTGAAACTGAAGATTTTGAGGCATAAGCTCCAAAACAATGTTCTAAAAACATGATGTGCGTCAAAATCAAATTTTGACGCTACCAGCTCTAGAATCAGGACTTGCATTTGAAACATTGTTGTGCCTTCAAACATTAATTTTGATGCTCCAAAACTAGGGCTTTTGAGGCACAATTTCTAAAATAGGGTTCTAAGAGCACAATGTGCATCAAAATTGTATTTTGATGCTACTGGCTCTAGAATCGGGGCTTGCATCTTGAAATCTTGTTGTGCCTCAAAACACTAATTTTGATGCTCCCAAATTGGGGATTTCAACACACAAGCTTCGAAATGAGGTTCTAATAGCATGATGTGCCCCAAACTCAGATTTTGACGCTATTGACTCTAGAATCGGCACTTGCATCTTGAAACCTTGTTGTGCCTCCAAACATTGATTTTGATGGTCGAAAACTGGGTCTTTAGAGGCATAAGCTCCGGAATGAGCTTCTAAGAGAATGATGTGCGTCAAAATGGAATTTTGATGCTACACACTCTGGATTAGGGACTTGCTTCTTGAAACTATGTTGTGCCTCAAAACAGTGATTTTGATGTTCCAAAATCAGGGCTTTCAAGGCACAAGCTCCAAAACAAGGTTCTAAAACAAGGTTCTAAGAGCACGATCTGCGTCAAAATCAAATTTCGACGCTACCGGCTCCTTAATCAGGACTTGCATCTTGAATCCTTGTTGTGCCTCCAAACATCGATTTTGATGCTCCAAAACTGGAGCTTTTGAGGCACAATTTCTAAAATAGGGTTCTAATTGCACAATCTGCATCAAAATTGAATTTTGATTCTATCAAATTGAAAATTGGGACTTGTGTCTTGAAACCTTGTTGTGCCTTTAAGCATTGATTTTGATGTTTGGAGACTGGAGCTTTCGAGCCACACGCTCTGGAATAAGATTCTAAGAGCACGATGTGTAACAAAATCATGTTTTGACACTACAGGCTCCAGAATAGGGACTTGCGTCTTGAAAGCTTGTTGTGCCTCCAAACTCCAATTTTGATGATTGAAAACCAAAGATTTTGAGGCATAAGCTCCAAAACAAGGGTTCTAAGAGCACGATGTGCATCAAAATCAAATTTTGACACTACCGGCTCCAAAATCGGGACTTCCATCTTGAAAACTTGTTGTGCCTCGAAACAATGATTTTGATGCTCCAAAACTGGGTCTTTTGAGGCACAACTTCTAAAACAGGGTTCTAAGAGCACAATGTGCATCAAAATTGAATTTTGATGCTACTGGCTCCAGAATCGGGGCTTCAAACTTAAAACCTTGTTTTGCCTCAAAAAACTGATTTTGATGCTCTGAAACCGGGGCTTTTGAGACACAAGCTTTGAAATGAGGTTCTAAGAGAACGTTGTGCGCCATAATCAGATTTTGATGCTATTGACTCTAGAATCAGGACTTGCATCTTGAAAGCTTCTCGTGCCTCCAAACATTGATTTTGATGCTCCGAAATGAGCTTATAAGAGAGTGATGTGCATCAAAATGGAATTTTGACGCCAGAGGCTCCGCAATAGGGACTTGCTTCTTGAAACATTTTTGCGCCCCAAAACATTAATTTTGATGTTCCAAAATCAGGGCTTTCAATGCACAAGTTCAAAAATGAGGGATTTGAGGCACGAGAAGCTTTCAACCTCATTTCGGAAGCTTGTGCCTTGAAAGCCCTGATTTTGGAACATCAAAATCAATGTTTTCAGGCACAACAAGGTTTCAAGAAGCAAGTCCCTATTCCGGAGCCTGTAGCATCAAAATTCCATTTTGATGCACAATATTCTCTTAGAAGCTCATTTCGGAGCTTGTGCCTTGAAAGACCTAGTTTCGGAGCATCAAAATCAATGCTTGGAGGCACAACAAGGTTTCAAGATGCGAGTCCTGATTCTGGAGTCAATAGCGTCAAAATTTGATTTTGGCGAACATCATGCTCTTAGAACCTCATTTTGAAGCTTGTGCCTCAAAAGCCCCATTTTTTGCAGCATCAAAATCAGTGTTTTGAGGTACAATAAGGTTTCAAGATGCAAGCCCCGATTCTAGTGCCCGTAACATCAAAATTTAATTTTGATGCACATTGTGCGCTTAGAACCCTATTTTAGAAATTGTGCCTCAAAAGCCCCAGTTGTGGAGCATCAAAATCGATGTTTGGAAACACAACAAGGTTTCAAGATGCAAGTCCTCATTCTGGTGCCGATAGCATCAAATTTTGATTTTGACGCACATCGTGGTCTTACAACCTTGTTTTGGAGCTTATGCCTCAAAATCTTCGGTTTAAACCTTGTTGTGCGTCCAGACATTGATTTTGATGCTCCAAAACTGGGTCTTTCGTGGCACAAGCTTTGAAATGAGCTTGTAAGAGAATGATGTGCGTGAAAGTAGAATTTTGATGCTACAGGCTCTGGAATAGGGACTTGCTTCTTGAAACCTTGTTGTGCCTTAAAACATTGATTTTGATGTTCCAAAATCAGGGCTTCCAAGGCACAACCTCCGAAACGAGGTTCTAAGAGTACGATGTACATCAAAATTGCATTTTGACGCTACCGACTCAGTTTTTGGGACTTGTGTCTTGGAACCTTGTTGTGCCTCTATTTTTATGCTCCAAAAATGAGGCATTTGAGGCACAACCTCCGAAATGAGGTTCTAAGAACACCATGTTTGTCAAAATCGTGTTTTGACGCAATCAGCTTGAGAATCCAGACTTGCATCTTGAAACCTTGTTGTGCCTCCAAACATCGATTTTGATGCTCCAAATCATGTTTTGATGCTGAGGCATAAGTTCCAAAATAAGGTTCTAGGAGCACGATGTGGGTCAAAATCAAATTTTGATGCTACCGGCTCCAGAATCAAGACTTGCATCTTGAAACCTTGTTGTGCCTTTAAACATTGATTTTGATGTTTTGATATAGCAGCTTTCGATCTACACGCTCCGAAACGAGGTTCTAAGAGCATGATTTGCATCAAAATCATGTTTTGACACTATGGGATCCGGAATAGGGAATTGCGTCTTGAAAGCTTGTGGTTCTTCCAAACACTAATTTTGATGCTCTAAAACTAAGGCTTTTGAGGCACAAGCTTCGAAATGAGGTTCTAACAGCACGATGTGCACCAAAATCAGATTTGAACGCTATTGAATCTAGAATTGGGACTTGCATCTTGAAACCTTGTTGTGCCTCCAAACTTTGATTTTGATGCTCCAAAACTGGGTCTTTCGAGGCACAAGCTCCGAAATAAGATTGTAAGAGAACGATATGCATCGAAATAGAATTTTGACTCTATAGGCTCAGAAATAGGGACTTGCTTCTTGAAACCTTGTTGTGCCTCAAAACATTACTTTTGATGTTCCAAAAGTAGGGCTTTAAAGGCACAGGCTCCAAAATGAGGATCTAAGAGCATGATGTACATCAAAGTTGCATTTTGACGCTACCAATTCTGGAATTGGGACTTGTGTCTTGAAACCTTGTTGTGCCTCCAAACACCAATTTTTATGCTCCAAAAATGAGGCTTTTGAGGCACAACCTCCGAAATGAGGTTCTAAGAACACCATGTTTGTCAAAATCGTGTTTTGACGCTATGAGCTTGAGACTCAGGACTTGTGTCATGAAACCTTGTTGTGCCTTTAAACATTGATTTTGATGTTTTGAAACTAGAGCTTTCGAGCCACACACTCCGAAACAAGGTTATAAGAGCACGAAGTGGATCAAAATCATGTTTTGACACTATAGGTTTCGGAAAAGATACTCGCCGCAACTATAGGGAGCCCTTCAAGCACCCTGATCCCCTGGAACTATTATGACAACCCGCCTAGCTCTATTGTTTTGAGAGGCAAGAACGGTTACATCCTAAGATGGATTAGCAACATCGCCTATTGTTTCTTACCAGTCTTTGATACGATGAAACTAAAGAAGAAGGTTGGTGGAGGTGAGCTTACTCACTCACCGAGGAGTCTTGAAAGCTTGTTTCGCCTCTAAACACCAATTTGGATGCTTGGGAACCGAAGATTTTGAAGCATAAGCTCCAAAATAAGATTCTAAGAGCACGATGTGCATCAAAATCAAATTTTGACGCTACTGGCTCTAGAATCAAGGCTTGCATCTTGAAACCTTGTTGTGCCTCAAAACACTAATTTTTATACTCCGACATCGGGGCTTTCGAGGCACAAGCTTTGAAATGAGGTTCTAAGAGCAAGATGTTCGCCAAAATCAGATTTTGACGCTATTGACTCTAGAATCAGGACTTGCATCTTGAAACCTTGTTGTGCCTCCAAACATTGATTTTGATGCTCCAAAATGAGCTTCTAAGAGAATGATGTGCGTCAAAATGAAATTTTGACACTACAGGCTTCGGAATACGGACTTGCATCTTAAAACCTTGTTTTGCCTCAAAACATTGATTTTGATGTTCCAAAATCAGAGCTTTCAAAGCACAAGCTCCAAAATGAGGTTCTAAGAGCACGATGTACATCAAAATTGTGTTTCGACACTACTGACTCTGGAATTGAGACTTGTGTATTGAAAGTTTTTTGTGCCTCCAAACACTAATTTTATACTCCAAAAATGAGGCTTTTCACGCTATTAGCTTGAGAACCGGGACTTTTGTCTTGAAACCTTGTTGAACCTTTAAACATTGACTTTGATGTTTTGAAACTGGACCTTTCGAGCCACACGCTCTGAAATGAGGTTCTAAGAGCACGATGTGCATCAAAATCACATTTTGACACTATGGGCTCCGGAATAGGGACTTGCATCTTGAAAGCTTGTTGTGCCTCCAAACACCAATTTTGATGCTTTGAAACCAAAGATTTTGAGGCATAAGCTCCAAAACAAGGTTCTAAGAGCACGATGTGCATCAAAATTTATTGGCTCAAGAATTAGGACTTGCATCTTGAAACCTTTTTGTGCCTCCAAATATTGATTTTGATGCTCCAAAACAAAGGATTTTGAGGCACAATTTTTAAAAAAGGGTTCTAAGAGGACAATGTGCATCAAAATTGAATTTTGACGCTACATGCTCCGGAATAGGGATTTGCTTCTTGAAACCTTGTTGTGCCTCAAAACATTGATTTTGATTATCCAAAATTATGGCTTTCAAGGCACAAGCTCTAAAATGAGGTTTCAAGAGCACGATATACATCAAAACTGCGTTTTGATGCTGCCAACTCTAGAATTGGGACATGTGTCTTTAAACCTTGTTGTGCCTCCAAACACTAATTTTTATGCTCCAAAATGAGGTTCTAAGAGCACGATGTACATCAAAATTTTGTTTTGACGCTACCGACTCAGGAATTGGGACTTGTGTCTTGAAACCTTGTTGTGCCTCCAAACATTAATTTTTATGCTCAAAAAATGAGGGTTTTGAGGCACAACCTCCGAAATGGTGTACGATGAACACCATAATTGTCAAAATCGTGTTTTGACGCTTTCAGCTTGACAATAGGGACTTGTGTCTTGAAACCTTGTTGTGTCTTTAAACATTGATTTTGATGTTTTGAAATTGGAGCTTACCAGCCACACTCTCGGAAACATGGTTCTAAGAGCATGATGTGCATCAAAATCACGTTTTGACACTACAGGCTCCAGAATAGGGACTTGCATCTTGAAAGCTTGTTGTGCCTCCAAACACCAATTTTGATGATTCGAAACCGAAGATCTTGAGGCATAAACTCCAAAACAAGGTTCTAAGAGCACAATGTGCGTCAAACTCAAATTTTGACTCTACTGGCTCAAGAATCAAGACAAGCATCGTGAAACCTTGTTATGCCTCCAGACATTGATTTTGATGCTCCAAAACTTGGGCTTTTGAGGCACAATTTCTAAAATAGGGTTCTAAGAGCATAACTACTGCCCCTAGAATCGGGGCTTGCATCTTGAAACCTTGTTGTTCCTCAAAATACTGATTTTGATGCTTTGAAACTGGGGCTTTCATGGCACAAGCTTCGAAATGATGTTCTAAGAGCACGATGTGCACCAAAATCAAATTTTGATGCTATTGACTCTAGAATCGGGACTTGCATCTTGAAATCTTGTTGTGCCTCCAGACATTGATTTTGATGCTCCAAAACTGGGTCTTTCATGGCGCAAACTCCCAAATGAGCTTCTAAGAGAATGATGTGTCAAAATGGAATTTTGACGCTACAAGCTCCGGAATAGGGACTTGCTTCTTGAAACCTTGTTGTGCCTCAAAACATTGATTTTGATGTTCCAAAATCAAGGCTTTCAAGGCACAAGCTTTGAAACGAGGTTCTAACAGCACGATGTACATCAAAATTGCGTTTTGACGCTACCGACTCTAGAATTGGGACTTGTTTCTTGAAACCTTGTTGTGCCTCTAAATACTAATTTCGATGCTTCGAGACAGAAGATTTTGAGGCATAAGCTCTAAAACAAGGTTCTAAGAGCATGATGTGCGTCAAAATAAAATTTTGACGCTACCGGCTCCAGAATCAGGACTTGTATCTTGAAACCTTGTTGTGCCTCTAAACATCGATTTTGATGGTCCAAAACTGGGGCTTTTGAGGCACAATTTTTAAAATAGGGTTCTAAGAGCACAATGTGCATCGAAATTGAATTTTGATGCTAGTGGCTCTAGAATTGGGGCTTATATCTTGAAACCTTGTTGTGTCTCAAAACACTGATTTTGATGGTCCAAAACCGGGGCTTTTGAGGTACAAACTTCGAAATGAGGTTCTAAGAGCACGATATGCACCAAAATCGTGTTTTGACGCAATCAGCTTGAGAATTTGGACTTGTGTCTTGTAACCTTGTTGTGCCTTTAAACATTGATTTTGATGTTTTGAAACTGGAGCTTTCAAGCCACACGCTCCGAAATGAGGTTCTAGGAGCACAGTGTGCATCAAAATCACGTTTTGACACTACACGCTCTGGAATAGCGACTTGCATCTTGAAAGTTTGTTGTGCCTCCAAACACCAATTTCGATGCTTCGAAATCAAAGATTTTAAGGCATAAGCTCCAAAACAAGGTTCTAAGAGCACGATGTGCGTCAAAATCAAATTTTGACGCTACCGGCTCTAGAATCAGAACTTGGATCTTGAAACGCTTTTGAAGCACAATTTTTAAAACAGGGTTCGAAGAGGACAATGTGCATCAAAATTGAATTTTGATGCTACTGGCTCTAGAATCGGGGCTTTCATCTTGAAACCTTGTTGTGCCTCAAAACATTGATTTTGATGCTCCGAAACCGGTGCCTGCAAATCAAGATGCAGAACCCGACCTTAGAGATAGCTCATTGACCCAGTGCCCGCAGCTTATATATCTCAAAGGCACTTGTAGCAAACCGAGTTGACTCATCAGCTTCAGAATAAGAGGCTAAGGTGGTAAATAACTATTTTGAAGGGGCACCACTAGTTTTGGATCGATATTGAGATAGAGATCCAAATCCCATTGGAGATTCCATAGTTGCCTATGGATAGTAGGGCCCACCCATTGAAGCACCTGTTGAAATACCAGAAGCATCTATGCCCCCAACTCTTCTAAGGGTAGTAGGGGCTAGATCCAATTCCAAAAGCAGATCGAGGAGCAGAACCAAGTCAATTGCGAGTTTTTCAAGGCAAAAGCTTTGGAATGACATTCTAAGAGCATGATGTGCGCCAAAATCAGATTTTGACACTATAGACTCTAGAATCGAGACTTGCACAAGCTCTAAAATGAGCTTCTAAGAGAATGATATGCGTCAAAATGGAATTTTGATGCTACAGGCTCCAGAATAGGGACTTGCTTCTTGAAACCTTGTTGTGCCTCAAAACATTGATTTTGATGTTCCAAAATCAGGCCTTTCAAGGTACAAGCTTCGAAATGAGGTTCTAAGAGCACGATGTACATCAAAATTACGTTTTGACGCTACCGACTCTAGAATTGGGACTTGTGTCTTGAAACAATGTTGTGCCTTCAAACACTACTTTTTATGCTCCGAAACAAGGTTCTAAGAGCACGATGTGCGTTAGAACCAAATTTTGATGCTACCGGCTCTAGAATGAGGACTTGCATCTTGACACCTTGTTGTGCCTCCAAACATCGATTTTGATGCTCTAAAATTGGTGCTTTTGAGGCACAATTTCTAAGAAATTGTTCTAAGAGCACAATGAGAATCAAAATTGAATTTTGATGCTATTGGCTCTAAAATTGGGGCTTGCATCTTGAAACCTTGTTGTGCCTCAAAACATTGATTTTGATGCTCCGAAACTGGGGTTTTCGAGGCACAAGCTTCGAAATGAGGTTCTAAGAGCACGATGTGCGCCAAAATCATATTTTGACACTATTGACTATAGAATCGGGAAGTGCATATTGAAACCTTCTTGTGCCTCCAAACATTGATTTTGATGCTCCAAAACTTGGTCTTTCGAGGCACAATCTCCGAAATGAGCTTCTGAATGATGTGCATCAAAATGGAATTTTGACGCTAGAGGCTTTGGAATAGGGACTTGCTTCTTGAAACCTTGTTGTTCCTCAAAACATTAATTTTGATGTTCCAAAATCAGGGCTTTCAAGGCACAAGCTTCGAAATGAGGTTCTAAGAGCACGATTTACATCAAAATTGCGTTTTGACGCTAAAGACTCTGGAATTGAGACTTGTGTCTTGAAACCTTGTTGTGCCTCAAAACATTGATTTTGATGTTCCAAAATCAGCGGTTTCAAGGCACAAGCTCCAAAATAAGGTTCTAAGAGCACGATGTGAATCAAAATTGTGTTTTGACGCTATCGACTCTAGAATTGGGACTTGTGTCTTGAAACCTTGTTGTGCCTCCGAACACTAATTTTTATCATGTTTTGACACTATCAGCTTGCGAATCAGGACTTGTTTCTTCAAACCTTGTTGTGCCTTTAAACATTGATTTTGATGTTTTGAAACAGGAACTTTCGAGCCACACGCTCCAAAATGAGGTTCTAAGAGCACAATGTGCATGAAAATCACATTTTGACACTACAGGCTTTGAAATAGGGACTTTCTTCTTGAAAGCTTGTTGTGCCTCCAAACATCGATTTTGATGCTCCAAAACTGGTGCTTTTGAGGCAAAATTTCTAAAACAGGGTTCTACAAGCACAATGTACATCAAAATTAAATTTTGATGCTACTGGCTCTAGAATCGAGGCTTGCATCTTTCAAGGCACAAGCTTCGAAATGATGTTCTAAGAGTACGATGTGCGCCAAAATCAGATTTTGACCCTATTGACTCTAGAATCGGGACTTGCATCTCGAAACCTTGTTGTGCCTCCAAACAATGATTTTGATGCTCCAAAACTGGGTCTTTCGAGGCACAAGCTCTGAAATGAGCTTCTAAGAGAATGATGTGCATCAAAATGGAATTTTTACACTACACGCTCCGAAAAAGGGACTTGACTCTTGAAACCTTGTTGTGACTCAAAACGTTGATTTTGATGTTCCAAAATCAGGGCTTTCAAGGCACAAGCTCCGAAATGAGGTTCTAAGAGCACGATGTACATCAAAATTGTGTTTTGATGCTAGCGACTCTGGAATTGGGACTTGTGGCTTGAAATTTTGTTGTGCCTCTAAACACTAATTTTTATGCTCTAAAAATGAGGCTTTTGATGCAAAATCTCTGAAATGAGGTTCTAAGAACACCATGTTTGTCAAAATCGTGTTTTGACACTATCAGCTTGAGAATCGGGACTTGTGTCTTGAATCCTTGTTGTGCCTTTAAACATTGATTTTGATGTTTCAAAACTGGAGCTTCCGAGCCACACCCTTCGAAACGAGGTTCTAAGAGCACGATGTGCATCAAAATCATGTTTTGACACTACCGGCTCCAGAATAGGGACTTGCGTCTTGGAAGCTTGTTGTGCCTCCAAACACCAATTTTGATAATTCAAAATTGAAGATTGTGAGAGATAAGCTCCAAAACAAGGTTCTAAGAGCATGATGTGCATCAAAATCAAATTTCAATGGTAGGCTCCAGAATTAGGACTTGCATCTTGAAACATTATTGTGTCTCCAAACATCAATTTTGATGCTTCAAAACTGGGGTTTTGAGGCACAATTTTCAAAACAGGGTTCTAAGAGCACAATGTGCATGAAAATTGAATTTTGATGCTACTGGCTCTATAATCAAAGCTTACATCTTGAAACCTTGTTGTGCCTCAATGAACTGATTTTGATGCTCTGAAACTAGGGATTTCAAGGCACAAGCTTCGAAATAAGGTTCTAAGAGAATTATGTGCGCCAAAATCAGATTTTGACACTATTGACTCTAGAAACGGGACTTGCATCTTGAAACATTGTTCTGCTTGTAAACATTGATTTTGATGCTCCAAAACTGGGTCTTTCAAGGCACAAGCTCCGTAAATGAGCTTCTAAGAGAATGATGTGCATCAAAATGGAATTGTGAAGCTACAGGCTCCAGAATAGGGACTTGCTTCTTGAAACCTTGTTGTGCCTCAAAACATTGATTTTGATGTTCCAAAATCAGGGCTTTCAAGGCACAAGCTCTGAAATGAGGTTCTAAGAGCACGATGTACATCGAAATTGCGTTTTGACGCTACCGACTTTGGAATTGGGACTTGTGTCTTGAAACATTGTTGTGCCTTCAAACACTAATTTTTATGCTCTGAAACAAGGTTCTAAGAGCACGATGTTCGTCAGAACCAAATTTTGATGCTAACGGCTCTAGAATGAGGACTTGCATCTTGAAACCTTGTTGTGCCTCCAAACATCGATTTTGATGCTCTAAAACTAGGCCTTTTGAGGCACAATTTCTAAGAAACTGTTCTAAGAGCACAATGAGAATCAAAATTGAATTTTGATGCTACTGGCGCTAGAATTGGGGCTTGCATCTTGAAACTTTGTTGTGCCTCAAAACATTCATTTTGATACTCCAAAACTGGGGTTTTCGAGGCACAAGCTTCGAAATGAGGTTCTAAGAGCACGATGTGCGCCAAAATCATATTTTGACTTGTATCTAGAAACCTTGTTGTGCCTCTAAACACTAATTTTTATACTCCAAAAATGAGGCTTTTGAGGCACAACCTCTGAAATGAAGACCATGTTTGTAAAAATCATTTTTTGACGCTATCAGATTTAGAATCGGGACTTGTGTCTTGAAACCTTGTTGTGCCTTTAAACATTGATTTGATATTTGGAAACTGGAGCTTTGAGCCACACGCTTCGAAATGAGGTTCTAAGAGCATGATGTGCATCAAAATCATGTTTTGACATTGCAGGCTTTGGAATAGGGACTTGCCTCTTCAAAGCTTGTTGTGCCTCCAAACATCGATTTTGATGCTCCAAAACTGGGGATTTTGAGATAGAATTTTTAAAACAGGGTTCTGAGAGGACAATGTGCATGAAAATTGAATTTTGATGCTACTGGCTCTAGAATCGGGGCTTGCATCTTGAAACAATGTTGTGCCTCCAAACATTGATTTTGATGCTCCAAAACAAGGTCTTTCGAGGCACATGCTTTGAAATGCGCTTCTAAGAGAATGATGTGCCTCAAAATGGATTTTTGACACTACAGGTTTTGAAATAGGGACTTGCTTCTTGAAACCTTGTTGTTCCTCAAAATATTGATTTTGATGTTGTAAAATAAGGGCTTTCAAGGCATAAGCTCCGAAATGAGGTTCTAAGAGCACAATGTACATCAAAATTGCGTTTTGACGCTACGAACTCTGGAATTGGGACTTGTGTCTTGAAACCTTGTTGTGCCTCCAAACAATAATTTTTATGCTCCAAAAATGAGGCTTTTGAGGCATAACCTCTGAAATGAGGTTGAAAGAACACCATGTTTGTCAAAATCATGTTTTGACGCTATCAGCTTGAGAATCTGGATTTTTGTTTTGAAACCTTGTTGTGCCTTTAAACGTTGATTTTGATGTTTTGAAACTGGAGCTTTCGAGCCACACGCTCCGAAATGAGGTTCTAAGAGCACGATGTGCATCAAAATCACATTTTGACACTACAGGCTCTAGAATAGGGACTTGCGTCTTGAAAGCTTGTTGTGCCTCGAAACACCAATTTTGATGCATCAAAACCAAAGATTTTGAGGCATAAGCTCCAAAACAAGGTTCTAGGAGCACGATGTCCATCAAAATTTTGACACTACCGGCTCCAGAATTAGGACTTGCATCTTGAAACCCTGTTGTGCTTCCAAACATCGATTTTGATGCTCCAAAACTGGGGCTTTTGAGGCACAATTTCTAAAATCGGGTTCTATCTAAGAGCACGATGTGCGCCAAAATCAGATTTTGACTCTATTGATTCTAGAATCGGGACTTGCATCTTGAAACCTTGTTGTGCCGTCAAACATTGATTTTGATGCTCCAAAACTAGTTCTTTCAAGGCACAAGCTCCAAAATGAGCTTCTAAGAGAATGATGTGCGTCAAAATGGAATTTTGATGCTACAGGTTCCGGAATAGGGACTTGCTTCTTGAAACCTTGTTGTGCCTTGAAACATTGATTTTGATGTTCCAAAATTAGGGCTTTCAAGGCACAAGCTCCGAAATGAGGTTCTAAGAGCACAATGTACATCAAAATTGTGTTTTGATGCTATTGACTCTGGAATTGGGACTTGTGTCTTGAAACCTTTTTGTTCCTCCAAACACTAATTTTTATGCTCCAAAACTGAGGCTTTTGAGGCACAACCTCCGAAATGAGGTTCTAAGAACACCATGTTTGTAAAAATCATTTTTTGATGCCATCAGCTTGAGAATTGGGACTTTTGTCGTGAAACCATGTTGTGTCTTTAAACATTGATTTTGATTTTTTGAAAGTAGAGCTTTCAAGCCACATGCTCCAAAATGAGGTTCTAAGAGCACGATGTGCATCAAAATCACGTTTTGACACTACGGGCTCTAGAATACGGACTTGCGTCTTGAAAGCTTGTTGTGCCTCCAAGCACCAATTTTGATGATTCGAAATCAAAGATTTTGAGGCATAAGCTCCAAAACAAGGTTCGAAGAGCATGTGCATCAAATTCAAATTTTGACGCTACCGGGTCCAGAATCAGGACTTGCATCTTGAAACCTTGTTGCGCCTCAAAATACTGAGTTTGATACTCCAAAACTGAGGCTAAGAGCATGATGTGCGCGAAAATATGATTTCGAGGATATTGACTATAAAATCAGGACTTGCATCTTGAAACCTTGTTGTGCCTCCAGACATTTATTTTGATGCTCCAAAACTGGGTCTTTCGAGGCACAAACTCCGAAATGAGATTCTAAGAGAATGAAGTGAGTCAATGTGGAATTTTGACGCTACAGGCTTCAGAATAGGGACTTGTTTCTTGAAACCTTGTTGTGCCTCAAAACATTGATTTTGATGTTCCAAAATCAAGGCTTTCAAGACACAAGCTCTGAAATGAGGTTCTAAGAGCACGATGTACATCAAATTGCGTTTTGATGCTACCGACTCTGGAATTGGGACTTGTGTCTTGAAACATTTTTGTGCCTCCAAACATTAATTTTTATGCTCCAAATACGAGGCTTTTGAAGCAAACCTCTGAAATGAGGTTCTAAGATCACCATGTTTGTGAAAATCACGTTTTGACACTTGCGTCTTGAAAGCTTGTTGTGCCTCCAAACACCAATTTTGATGATTCGAAACCAAAGATTTTGAGAGATAAGCTCCAAAACAAGGTTCTAAGAGCATGATGTGCGTTAAAATCAAATTTCAACGCTACCGTCTCTAGAATAAGGACTTGCATCTTGAAACCTTATTGTGTCTCCAAACATCGATTTTGATGCTTCAAAACTGGGGCTTTTGAGGCACAATTTCTAAAACAGGGTTCTAAGAGCACAATGTGCATCAAAATTAAATTTTGATGCTACTGGCTCTAGAATCGGGGATTGCATCTTGAAACCTTGTTGTGCCTCAAAAAACTGATTTTGGTGCTAAAAAACCTGGGCTTTGCACAAGCTTCAAAATGAGGTTCTAAGGCCACGATGTGCGCCAAAATCATATTTTGACGCTATTGACTGTAGAATCAAGACTTGTATCTTGAAACTTGTTGTGCCTCCAAACATTGATTTTGATGCTCCAAAACTAGGTCTTACAAGGCATAAGCTCCGAAATGAGCTTCTAAGAGAATGATGTGCATCAAAATGGAATTTTGACGCTACAGGCTCCGAAATAAGGACCTGCTACTTGAAACCTTGTTGTGCCTCAAAACATTGATATTAATGTTCTAAAATTAGGACTTTCAAGGCACAAGCTTCGAAATGAGGTTCTAAGACCACGATCTACACCAAAATTGTGTTTTGATAATACCGATTCTGGAATTGGGACTTGTGTCTTGAAACCTTGTTGTGTCTTTAAACATTGATTTTGATATTTGGAAACTGGAGCTTTCGAGCCACACGCTTCGAAACGTGGTTCTAAGAGCACGATGTGCATCAAAATCACGTTTTGACAGTACAAGCTCCAGAATAGGGACTTGCGTCTTGAAAGCTTGTTGTGTCTCCACACATCAATTTCGATGCTTTGAAATCGAAGATTTTGAGGCATAAGCTCCAAAACAAGGTTCTAAGAGCATGATGTGTGTCAAAATCCAATTTTGATGCTACCAACTCCAGAATCAGGACTTACATCTTGAAACCTTGTTATGCCTCAGAAGATCGATTTTGATGCTCCCAAACTGGGGCTTTTGAGGCACAATTTCTAAAACACTAATTTTGAAGCTTCGAAACCAAAGATTTTGAGGCATAAGCTCCAAAACAAGGTTCTAAGAGCATGATGTGCATCAAAATCAAATTTGGACGCTACCGGTTCCAGAATCAGGACTTGCATCTTTAAACTTTGTTGTGCCTTCAAATATTGATTTTGAAGCTCCAAAACTGGTTTTGATGCTCCAAAACTGGGGCTTTTGAGACACAATTTCTAAAATAGGGTTCTAAGAGCACAATGTGCATCAAAATTGAATTTTGATGCTACTGGCTCTAGAATCGGGGCTTACATCTTGAAACCTTGTTGTGCCTCAAAACACTAATTTTGATGCTCCGAAACCGGGGCTTTCGAGCCACAAGCTACGTAATGAGGTTCTAAGAGCACGATGTGCACCAAAATCAGATTTTGACGCTATTGACCTTGGAATTAGGACTTGCATCTTGAAACCTTGTTGTTCTTCCAAACATTGATTTTGATGCTAAAAAGCTGGGTCTTTCAAGGCACAAGCTCCAAAATGAGCTTCTA
Organism: Cryptomeria japonica; assembly: GCF_030272615.1. NCBI lineage: Eukaryota > Viridiplantae > Streptophyta > Pinopsida > Cupressales > Cupressaceae > Cryptomeria > Cryptomeria japonica. The sequence continues at coordinate 52,968 of NW_026729370.1, read as the reverse complement.
AGAGAATGATGTGCGTCAAAATGGAATTTTGACGCTAGAGGCTCTGAAATAGGGACTTTCTACTTGAAACCTTGTTGTGCCTCCAAACAATGATTTTGATGTTCAAAAATCATGGCTTTAAAGGCACAAGCTCCGAAATGAGATTCTAAGAGCACGATGTACCTCAAAATTGCGTTTTGATGTTACAGACTCTGGAATTAGGACTTGTGTCTTGAAATCTTGTTGTGCCTCCAAACACTAATTTTTATTCTCCAAAAATGAGGCTTTTGAGGCACAACCTCCGAAATGAGGTTCTAAGAACACCATGTTTGTCAAAATTATGTTTTGACACTATCAGCTTGAAAATCGAGACTTGTGTCTTGAAACCTTGTTGTGCCTTTAAACATTGATTTTGATGTTTTGAAATTGGAGCTATCGAGCCACACACTCTAAAACAAGGTTCTAAGAGCACGATGTGTATCAAAATCACGTTTTGACACTACAGGCTCCGAAATAGGGACTTGCGTCTTGAAAGCTTGTTGTTCCTCCAAACACCAATTTTGATGCTTCCAAACCAAAGATTTCGAGGCATAAGCTCCAAAATAAGGTTCAAAGAGCACAATGTGCGTCAAAATCAAATTTTGATGCTACCCGGCTTCCAAATCAGGACTTGCATCTTGAAACCTTGTTGTGCTTCCAAACATCGATTTTGATCCTGCAAAACTTGTTCTTTTGAGGCACAATTTCTAAAACAGGGTTCGAAGCGCACAATGTGCATCAAAATTGAATTTTGAGGCTACTGTCTCTAGAATCGGGGCTTGCATCTTGAAACCTTGTTGTGCCTCAAAATATTGATTTTGATGCTCTGAAACTGGGGCTTTCAAATCACAAGCTTTGAAATGAGGTTCTAAGAGCACGATGTGTGCTAAAATCAAATTTTGATGCTATTAACTCTAGAATCGGGACTTGCATTTTGAAATCTTGTTGTGCCTCCAAACATCGATTTTGATGCTCCAAAACTGGGGCTTTTGAGGCACAATTTCTATAACAGGGTTCTAAGAGCATAATGTGCATCAAGATTGAATTTTGATGCTACTGGCTCTAGAATTGGGGCTTGCATCTTAAAACCCTGTTGTGCCTCAAAAAACTGATTTTGATGCTCTGATACCGGGGCTTTGAAGGCACAAGCTTCGAAATGAGGTTCTAAGAGCACGATGTGCACCAAAATCAGATTTTGATGCTATTGATTCTAGAATCAGGACTTGCATCTTGAAACCTTGTTGTGCCCCCAAACATTGATTTTGATGCTCCAAAACTGGGTCTTTTGAGGCACAAGCTCCAAAATGAGCTTCTAAGAGAATGATGTGCATCAAAATGGAATTTTGATGCTAAAGGCTATCAACTTGAGAATTAGGACTTGTGTCTTGAAACCTTGTTGTGTCTTTAAACATTGATTTTGATGTTTTGAAACTGTAGCTTTTGAGCCACACACTCCGAAACAAGATTCTAAAAGCATGAAGTACATCAAAATTATGTTTTGGCACTACAGGCTCCGGAATAGAGTCTTTCATCTTGGAAGCTTGAGAATCGGGGCTTGTCTCTTGAAACCTTATTGTGCCTTTAAACATTGATTTTAATGTTGTAAAACTGGAGCTTTCGAGCCAGACACTCTGAAATGAGATTCTAAGAGCACGATGTGCATCAATATCATGTTTTGACACTACAAGCTCTAGAATAGGGACTTCCATCTTGAAAGTTTGTTGTGTCTCCAAAAACCAATTTTCATGATTCGAAACCAAATATTTTGAGGCATAAGCTCCAAAACAAGGTTCAAAGAACACATATGTGTGTCAAAATCAAAATTTACCTCTATCGGCTCCAGAATCAGAACTTGCATCTTGAATCCTTGTTGTGCCTCCAAACATCGATTTTGATGCTCCAAAACTGGGGCTTTTGAGGCACAATTTCTATAATAGGGTTCTAAGAGAACAATGTGAAACAAAATTCAAATTTGATGCTACTGGCTCTAGAATTGGGGCCTGCATCTTGAAAACTTGTTGTGCCTCAAAACACTGATTTTGATGCTTTGAAACTGGGGCTTTCGTGGCTTAAGCTTGGAAATGAGCTTCTAAGAGCATGATGTGCGCCAAAATTAGATTTTGACGCTATGGACTCTAGAATCGGGACTTGTATCTTGTGTGTAAGGGAAAAAGCGAGACTAGGCTAACATGTCCTAATCCTACCTTTTGACACACATTGTGGAATACGAAAGAGCGTAGAGGTATCACACAATTGGCTACTTCTTTTTGTGGAAGAGAGAGCCACGGGCTACCTATTAGGGTTTTTATTCCTTTGTTGTAATTGAAAGATAAAATGATAGAAGTTCAATTCCTAATCCCAAAGTGCAAGTATGAACTACTAACAAGATTGCAGAATTGAAACTAAACAATGGAAAGTTGTAAACACAAGGACAAGACAAGAATGCAAATGCGTACCCGGAGTTAAAATCTGAGTGAAAATGTTCGGGACGGGGGCACAAGCGCCAATGTCCTGATACTGCCCTTGAAACTGCTCCTGAAACTACTATTCTGCAACCTGAAAAGCTGTCTGAAACTTGCTGTCTGACAGAAGGACCAGGGCGCCCAGCACCCCTGTCTCAGGGACTAGGGCGCCCAGCGCTCCTGTCCTGGCAGGACCAGGGCGCCCCACGCCCCTGTCCTGGTCTTTTGCTCTGAAATTTGGTGTGTTGTTCTGTCTCGGTCCGCTTCCGTCGGATTTGCAACTTGCGGCATCGTCCGAATCCCGAAACCTGCACTTATATCTGGAAAGGTATGGTGGGCAGCTATATAGGGTTTTGCCTTAGTCAAACCCCCGCTTTGGTGGTTTCCACCTCCATGAATAGCCAAGTTGTATTGTAAAAGTAGTGTGTGCAGACCTTGTGTGTGTGCAAGATCCTAAAATGCAAGTAAGCAAACTAGAGCAACCTAGAAAGTAAACCCTAATTGCTTGTACATGATAATGTAAATAATCCAAACCAAGATGCAAAGTGATCTAAAGCATGAATACAAATGATATAATGAGGCTCATGCAAAAACATGAAAACAACATGAAATCATACCCAACCCCAAGGGAGGGGTACAAGCCAATCTTCAGTCGGTGATCCCTTATTGCTCTTCAATATCTTCAAAGCCCTAAATGGATGAATGAAATTGATGAATGCTTCATGGATGAATGTTGAATGTTGTTGAAGTCTTCAAAGATCTGCTCTTTCGCTGCATAGAAGGTCCTTGAAACCAAAATTCTTATCCTTTCAAATGAAGAAAGAGAGCTCTTATATATGAAACCCTAGGTCTTAATTTCAACTTTTGGCCGAACTAGAGATTGAATCTCCCACCAATTTCTTGGGGTTAAGCTTTATTTTATGATTGGATCGCGCTCCTAAAATTTTGGGAAAAATGTCCGGGACCATGTGCACGCCGGGCGCCATGGTCCCGACAACTTTTCACCAAATTTTCAGGGCCGTCGGATATGATTATTTTAGAGCGAATCCCGAAGTTACAGGTGATTTCGAGATGTTTTGACCCCCGAAATCAAGCCCCCAAGTTCAAAATAGGACCTAATTAGGGTTTTAGATTAAATGATGTATTAGAGGAATAAAATGAAAGGGGCACACTTTAATGAAAAGGGCCCAACTTTATGATATGGGAGATGATAAAATAGAACCTTAGACCTAATTAATTTGATTAATTAAGTGCTAAAGGGGAAATGCAATGCAAAATGCAAAATGCGTCAAGGCGGGTGCTAAACTAGGTGTGAAATTGTACCACCCTAGCAAGTGCGTACAATTTACGATGCTACATTTAGCCCCCACTTTAGCGGTCATATGAACACTACGTGCATATGCAAGCTAAAGTACAGAAAAGTAAACATTATTTCAAAAAGGATATATCCATAAGTCTGTCGAACGAAGCCCCCAGCGGTATCTGCAGTACACAGTTAGGAACCGCACCCTACAAAACACACGTTAGATCACAAAATCACCTAATGCTTACTAAGGAAGGTGATGAAAATTCGAGGGTAGCTATATGACCCCCCTATTTCGGCTTGCTAATTTTAGTGAGTTGAAACAGGGTATCATGTTTACCACTTCGAATTGTTAAAGAATATTGATGACAAATGCTCACAAGAAGATTTGATATGAGATCAAAAATTAATGGAGAATCATTTGGTAAGAAAGAGGACTAAATCTCAATTCCAACACAACAAAGAGTGTGAGGATTTGAGAGTTCTCTAACACAAGATGAAGGATGTAAATGGAAACAAAATGCAAAGAGAAGAAAAGAAAGGAAAAAAGCATGAATACACACATTGGTGATCCATGAGAAGAATAGTGAGAAAGAAAACATGGACTTCTTGCCCCTAGATCTTGTCTAGGTGATCAATGGAAAAAGGGACATGGAAAACTAGCCCCTAGAGTCTGTCTAGGTGATCCATGTAAGAGAGGAGAGTGAGAAAGTCTAGCTTTATGCCGCTAGTTCCACTCAACCTCGTGCATGTGTGTGTAAGGGAGGTTAGAAGCACCTCATAGGATTCTATGCTCGAGTATGCTACAACCTGTATATGTATAGTACAAAAGCGTGACATCTCGCTCTAAGAGTCCGTGCTCTGGTTCCGAGAATGACCCATTGCTCAAAAAGTGTAATGTTTATGTCATAAGCAAAGTAGAACAAGGATACCTACCTTCATCACAAAAGAAGATACCCCAAAAATGCAACAATGTCATAGATCCAAGCAAGAGAGTTTTGCACTCTTTAAGCAAGGATAAGATAGTTGAAAAAGGATATCTTGTAGTATGTGTAAAGGAGATCCTTAGAGGAGAAGAAATCTTTGTACAAATATAACATCTTCTAGAATAAGACAAAGAAGAGAATAAGAATGTAATACTTCCCTCTTTTGCGAGGTGAAAGTGATTCTTAATGAAGGATGACGCTCTTTTTAACCCAATTGGGAGAGTGAATTCATTATGGATGTATTTTACCAAGTGCAAAAGAGGTTGTAGTCAAGGACTTACACCTCTTGTAAGAGAGAATCCTTGAACAAACAATAACAAATGCATACAAGGAATAACATCAAGTAATAAAGTTCACACCATCCACGAAATAGGAAAAAGTGGATCCTTAGATAAAAATAAGGAAAGATCATTGCCTCCCAAGGATAAGGACAATGAGAAGGACTTACACAATCTTATAGGGAGAGATTTAGACATAAGAAAAATGCAAGCAAGACATTAGTGTATGTAAAATGCTCCTCACAAGAAGTGGGTAGGATAAGAAAGAGAATACACATCTTCTCCCATATCTAGGAAAAGAGGATTCTAAAGAAAAGATGATCAATATTTCCACACTATTACCCCAAAGGGAAATATTAACCATAAAAAGAAGAGATGTATGAAATCACTCTTGTCCCCATAGGAACAAGAGATAACATAGAAAATTAGGCTATTATGTTGCTTCCAAAAATATGATTGCACTTGAAATTGTACCATCATGAATGACAATGAGCCCCCAGTAAATGAGCTACCAATGTCACATAATGATGAGCAACATAATAGCCATTAATGTTATTTAAAGACATGATAGATTGGATGAGGCATTTCTATATGACATGCTAAATGCTCAACTATAAGTGAGATAAAAAACATGTATAAAGTGATAAAAATTGAAGAAGAAAAGTCACAAGAATTCTTAGAAGAGGGATGAGTGTAATTTATTAGAGCCTTATCCCTGGAGGAAAGGACTGTATGATGAATAGGAGATAAAGATTCATAAGTGGATTTAGAAATTTGAGGGGAGTCATAAAGAGATTTGTTCATCGCCAAGATTTCCTTATGAGGGGAATGAGAGTTGATAGAAGATGATTTAGTTGAAGTGAGATCATCATCACTACTAAATATAGCATTCACACTGAGAGATGGTCTTTTAGATGCTTTGGTGGGCTTAGAAAGATTATATCCAAGTCCAAATGAATATTCATGCATGTTATGTTCTAAAGGAACTTTAATTCCTTCTTCATTTGCGCCACAACCATTTCCACTATAGCCACTCTTAGCCAAAATATGAAAACCATGACCATAATGATTAGCCATTTCAGAAAGAAAAGGTGGTTTTTCATAAGAGAAAGAATCAAATTCTTCAGAATTAGAGGTGTGAGGAGAAGAAGTTTGAGAAGCAGCCACAAAATTATTGCCCATAGGTTCAGGTAAGACTGATTGATCTCTAGTTTCTTCCTCCTTTTTAACTTTAAGCTCTCTAGGAGGAACCCTATACTCACCTAGAAAGGTGGGATTGAAATCAAGAGATCCCCAATCATCTTCTGCGAGAACCTTCTCAAGATCAAAAGCCTTTTCATGTGTAGATTCAAGTTGAGAAGAATCTTCTTTAGGAACTTCAGACTCATCCAAAGAATTTTGATTATCAGAGGGTAATGATTCATCCATAGGTATCTTGTTTAACGAGTCATCACTAGAAGAGGAAGGCTTAGAAGAACTCCCTTTGGAAGTAGATGTTTGCAAACAAGCTTGAAAATTAGTATCACCTATCAAGGTATATGTCTTATTATTATAAATAAATTTAACTTGTCTATGCAATGTAGAGGGGACAGCTTGCATACTGTGAATCCAAGGTCTCCCTAATAACAAGTTGTATGTTAGATTTCCCGACATAACATGGATAGGAGTAGGCAAAGTAACAGGTCCCACTGTGATGGTTAAGGTGATAATACCTAATGAAGACTTAGCCACATTATCAAAGCCTCGAATGGGACGAGAGTCAGGCTCAATAAGGGATGTATCCACATTCATCTTATGCAATAGATTAATGCTACACACATTAAGGCCAGAACCATTATCTACCAGTGTTCGTCTTATAGCAGTGTCATTTATGATAACCACAATCATCAAGGGATCATATTGATGTTGAATTTCGCTAGTAGGCAACTCATATTGAGTAAACACAATTTGAGCTTTAGGATTCATCACAGAGTTAACCAAAGACACTATATTACTAGATGTATTAGGTGGAAGAATATTCAAATCTTTCAAGGCATCTTGTAACATTCCATGATGAGCGGAAGAAGTTTGAATCAAATCCCAAAGGGATATCTTAGCAGGGGTAGCTTTAAGTTGTTCTATGAGATCATAGTCCTTACTAAGCATTTGTGAAATATGAGGAGATTGAGGAAGAATAGGTTGGGAAGGAGGAAGTGAAGTTGGGATAACAAGGGGTAGGCATTGATGTTCCAGTAGGAGGAGTAATACTAGGAAAGGTCATATCATCCTCTATCATCAAAGGATCTACATGGGGAATAAACTCTCTAGGAGAAGGATCAAAATTACTCTCTAAAGTCTCACTTTTGAGATGGAGATCTTTGAAAGAGATGTTAACCATCTTGTTTTGAACTAGGGTTTCCTTATGAGTAGAACCAATTTTGATGCTTCGAAACTGAAGATATTGAGGCATAAGCTCCAAAACAATGTTCTAAGAGCATGATGTGCGTCAAAATCAAATTTTGACGCTACCTACTCCAGAATCGGGACTTGTATCTTCAAACCTTGTTGTGCCTCCAAACATCAATTTTGATGCTCTAAAACTCGGGCTCTTCAGGCAAAATTTCTAAAACAAGGTTCTAAGAGCACAATGTGCATCAAAATTGAATTTTGATGCTACTGGCTCTAGTATCGAGGCTTGCATCTTCAAACATTGTTGTGCCTCAAAACACTATATTTGATGCTCTGAAACCGGGGTTTTCAAGGCACAAGCTTCGAAATGAGGTTATAAGAGCACGATGTGTGCCAAAATCAGATTTTGATGCTATTGACTCTAGAATCAAGACTTGCATCTTGAAACCTTGTTGTGCCTCCAAACATTGATTTTGATGCTCCAAAACTGGGTCTTTCAAGGCACAAGCTCCAAAATGAGCTTCTAAGAGAATGATGTGCGTCAAAATGGAACAGGCTTTGAAAAGGGACTTGCTTCTTGAAACCTTGTTGTGGCCCAAAACATTGATTTTGATGTTCCAAAATCAGGGCTTTCAAGGCACAAGCTCTGAAATGAGGTTCTAAGAGCACGATGTACATCAAAATTGAATTTTCACGCTACCAATTCTAGAATTGGGACTTGTGTCTTGAAACCTTGTTGTGCCTCAAAACACTAATTTTTATGCTCCAAAAACAAGGCTTTTGAGGCACAACCTCCAAAATGAGCTTCTAAGAACACCATGTTTGTCAAAATCGTGTTTTGACACTATCAGCTTGAGAATCGGGACTTGTGTCTTGAAACTTTGTTGTCCCTCTAAACATTGATTTTGATGTTTTGAAACAGGAGGTTTCGAGTCACACACTTCCAAATGAGGTTCTAAGAGCACGATGTGCATCAAAATCATGTTTTGACACTACAGGCTCTGGAATAGGGACTTGTGTCTTGAAAACTTATTGTGCCTGCAAACACCAATTTTGATGATTTGAAACTGAAGATTTTGAGGCATAAAATCCAAAACAAGGTTCTAAGAGCACGATGTGCGTTAGAATCAAATTCTAAAACTACCGGCTCCAAAATCAGGACTTGCATCTTGAAACCTTGTTGTGTCTCCAAACATTGATTTTGATGCTCCAAAACTGAGTCTTTTGAGGCACAATTTCTAAAACAGGGTTTTAAAAGCCCAATGTGTAGCAAAGTTAAATTTTGATGTTACTGGCTCTAGATTCGAGGCTTGAATCTTAAAACCTTGTTGTGCCTCAAAAAACTAATTTTGATGCTACGAAATTGGGGGTTTCAAAGCACAAGCTTCGAAATGAGGTTCTAAGAGCACAATGTGTGCCAAAATCAGATTTTGACGCTATTGACTCTAGAATCGGGACATGCATCTTGAAAACTTGTTGTATCTCCAAACATTGATTTTGATGCTCCAAAACTAGGTCTTCCGAGGCACAAGCTTCGAAATGAGCTTCGAAGAGACTTGCGTCAAAATGGAATTTTGACGGTACGGGCTCCAAAATAGAGAATTGCTTCTTGAAACATTGTTGTGCCCCAAAACATTGATTTTGATATTCCAAAATTAGGGCTTTCAAGGCACAAGCTCCGAATGAGGTTCTAGGAGCATGATGTACATCAAAATTGCCTTTTGACGCTACAGACTCTAGAATTGGGACTTGTGTCTTGAAACCTTGTTGTGCCTCCAAACACTAATTTGTATGCTCCAAAAATGAGGTTTTTGAGGCACGACCTCTGAAATGAGGTTCTAAGAACACCATGTTTGTCAAAATTGTCTTTTGACGCTATAAGCTTGACAATCTGGAATTGTGTCTTGAAACCTTGTTGTGCCTTTAAACATTGTTTTTGATATTTTGAAACTGGACCTTTTGAGCCACATGCTCCGAAACAAGGTTCTAAGAGCACGATATGCATCAAAATCATGTTTTCACACTACAAGCTCCGAAATTGGGACTTGCGTCTTGAAAGCTTGTTGTGCCTCCAAACACCAATTTTGATGCTTTGAAACTGAAGATTTTGAGGCATAAGCTCCAAAACAAGGTTCTAAGAGCACGATGTGCGTCAAAATCAAATTTTAATGCTACTGGCTCTAGAATAAGAACTTGCATCTTGAAACCTTGTTGTGCCTCCAAACATCAATTTTGATACTCCAAAATTGGGGGTTTTGAGGCACAATTTCTAAAACAGGGTTCTAAGAGAACAATGCGCATCAAAATCATGTTTTGATGCTATCATCTTGAGAATCGAGACTTGTGTCTTGAAACCTTGTTGTGCCTTTAAACATTGATTTTGATGTTTCAAAACTAGAGCTTTCGAGCCACACACTCCAAAATGGGGGTTCTAAGAGCACGATGTGCATCAGAATCATATTTTGACACTACAGGCTACGGAATAGGAAATTGTGTGTTGAAAGCTTGTTGTGCCTCCAAACACCAATTTCGATGCTTCGAAACTGAAGATTTTGAGCCATAAGCTTAACAAGGTTCTAAGAGCACAATGTGTGTCATAATCAAATTCTGATATTACCGGCTCCAGAATCTGGACTTGCATTTTGAAACCTTGTTGTGCCTCCAAACATCAATTTTGATGCTCCAAAATTTGGGCTTTTGCGGCAAAATTTCTAAAACAGGGTTCTAAGAGCACAATTTGTATGAAAAATAATTTTTGAGGCTACTGGCTCTAGAATCAGGGCTTGCATCTTGAAACCTTGTTGTGTCTCAAAACACTGATTTTGATGCTCCAAAATCGGGGCTTTCGATGCACAAGCTTCGAAAAGAGGTTCTAAGAGCACGATTCGCGCCAAAATCAGATTTTGACGCTATTGACTCTAGAATCGGGACTTGCATATTGAAACCTTGTTGTGCCTCCAAACATTGATTTTGATGCTCCAAAACTGGGTCTTTCAAGGCACAACCTCCAAAATGAGGTTCTAAGATCACCATATTTGTCAAAATCATGTTTTGATGCTATCAGCTTGAGAATCAAGACATGTGTCTTGAAACTTTGTTGTTCCTTTAAACATTGATTCCGATGTTTCGAAACTGGAGCTCTCAAGCCACACGTTCAAGACAAGGTTCTAAGAGCGCGAAGTGCATCAAAATCATGTTTTGACTTTATAGGCTCCGGAATAGAGACTTCCATTTTGGAAGCTAGTTGTGCCTCCAAACACAAATTTGGATGCTTTGGAATCGAAGATTTAGAGGAATATGCTCCAAAACAATGTTCTAAAACAGGGTTCTAAGAGCACAATGTGCATCAAAATTGAATTTTTATGCTACTGGCTCTAGAATCGGGGCTTGCATCTTGAAACCTTGTTGTGCCTCAAAGCACTGATTTTGATGCTCTGAAACCAGGGCTTTCAAGGCACAAGCTTTGAAATGACGTTCTAAGAGCACGATGTGTGCCAAAATTAGATTTTGATGCTATTGACTCTAGAATCAGGACTCGCATCTTGAAACCTTGTTGTGCCTCCAAACATTGATTTTAATGCTCCAAAACTGGGTCTTTCGAGGCACAAGCTCCGAAATTAGCTTCTAGGAGAATGATGTGCATCAAAATCGAATTTTGATGCTACAGGTTCCAGAATAGGGACTTGCTTCTTGAAACCTTGTTGTGGCTCCAAACACTAATTTTTATGCTCAAAAAATGAGGCTTTTGAGGCACGACCTCTGAAATGATGTTCTAAGAACACCATGTTTGTCAAAATTGTGTTTGGATACAATCAGCTTGAGAATCAGGACTTGTGTCTTGAAACCTTGTTGTGCCTTTAAACATTGATTTTGATGTTTCGAAACTGGAGCTTTCGAGCCACATGCTCCGAAGTGGAGTTCTAAGAGCACGACATGCATCAAAATCATGTTTTCACACTATAGGCTCTAGAATTGGTACTTGCAACTTGAAAACTTGTTGTGCCTCCAAACATTGATTTTGATGCTCCAAAACTGGGGCTCTTGAGGCAAAATTTCTAAAACAGGGTTCTAAGAGCACAATGTGCATCAAAATTAATTTTTGATGCTACTGGCTCTAGAATCGGGGCTTGCATCTTGAAACATTGTTTTGCCTCAAAACAATAATTTTGATGCTCTGAAATCGGGGATTTCGAGGTACAACCTTCGAAATGAGATTCTAAGAGCATGATGTGAGCCAAAATCAGATTTTGACGCTATTGACTCTAGAATCGGGACTTGCATCTTGAAACCTTGTTGTGCCTCCAAACATTGATTTTGATGCTGCAAAACTGGGTCTTTCGAGGCACAAGCTCCGAAATGAGTTTCTAAGACAATGAGGTGCGTCAAAATGGAATTTTGACGCTACAAGATCCGGAATAGGGACTTGCTTCTTGAAACCTTATTCTACCTCAAAACATTGATTTTGATGTTTTAAAATCAGAGCTTTCAAGGCACAAGCTCTGAAATGAGGTTCTAAAAGCATGACGTACATCAAAATTGTGTTTTGACGCTACCGACTCCGGAATTGGGACTTGTGTCCTTAAACCTTGTTGTGCCTCCAAACACTAATTTTTATGCTCCAAAAATGAGGCTTTTGAGGCACAACCTCCGAAATGAGGTTCTAAGAACATAATGTTTGTCAAAATCGTGTTAAACATTGATTTTGGTGTTTCGAAACTGCAGCTTTCAAGCCACACGCTCTGAAATGAGGTCTTAAGAGCACGATGTGCAAAATCACGTTTTGACACTACAGGCTCTGGAATAGGGACTTGCATCTTGAAAGCGTGTTGTTCCTCCAAACACTAATTTTGATGCTCTGAAACTGGGGTTTTTGAGGCGCAACCTTCGAAATGAGGTTCTGAGAGCATGATGTTTGTCAAAATCGTGTTCAACATTGATTTTGGTTTCTTGAAACTGTAGCTTTCGAGCCACACCCTCTGAAACAAGGTTCTAAGAGGACGATGTGCATCAAAATCACGTTTTGACACTACAGTCTTCGGAATAGGGACTTGCATCTTGAAAGCTTGTTGTTCCTCCAAACACCAATTTTGATGCTATGAAATGAGGTTCTAAGAGCATGACATACATTAAAATTGCAATTTGAGGCTACTGACTCTGAAATTGGGACCTGTGTCTTGAAACCTTGTTGTGCCTCCAAACACTAATTTTTATGCTCCAAAAATGAGGCTTTTGAGGCACGACCTCCGAAATAAGGTTCTAAGAACACCATGTTTGTCAAAATCATGTTAAACATTTATTTTAGTGTTTTGAAACTGGAGCTTTCGAGCCACACGCTCTTAAACGAGGTTCTAAGAGAATCGGGACTTTCATCTTGACAACTTATTGTGCCTGCAAACATTGATTTTGATGCTCCAAAACTAGGTCTTTCGAGGCACAAGCTCTGAAATAAGCTTTTAGGAAAATGAGTTACGTCAAAATGGAATTTTGACGCTGCAGGCTCCGGAATAGGGACTTGCTTCTTGAAAACTTATTGTGCCTCGAAACATTAATTTTGATGTTCCAAAATCAAGGCTTTGAAGGCACAAGCTCCAAAATGAGGTTCTAAGAGCATGATGTACATCAAAATTGGCTTTCGACGCTACCGACTCTGGAATTGGGACATGTGTCTTGAAACCTTGTTGTGCCTCCACACAGTAATTTTTATGGTCCAAAAATGAGGCTTTTGAGGCACAGCCTCCGAAATGAGGTTCTAAGAACTCCATGTTTGTCAAAATCCTTTTTTGACGCTATCAACTTGAGAATCGGGATTTGTGTCGTGAAACCTTGTTGTACCTTTAAACATTGATTTTGATGTTTTGAAACTGGAGCTTTCGAGCCACATGCTTCAAAACGAGGTTCTAAAATCATGATGTGCATCAAAATCACGTTTTGACACTACAGGCTCCGGAATAGACTTGCATCTTGAAAGCTTGTTGTGCCTCCAAACACCAATTTGCATGCTTCGTAACTGAAGATTTTGAGGCATACGCTCCAAAACAAGGTTTTAAGAGCACGATGTGCTTCATAATCAAATTTTGACGCTACGGGCTCCATAATCAAGACTTGCATCTTGAAACCTTGTTGTGCCTCCAAAGATCGATTTTGATGCTCAAAAACTAATTTTGATTCTCCGATACCGAGGCTATCGATTTTCAAGCTTCAAAATGAGGTTCTAAGAGCACGATGTGCGCCAAAATCATATTTTGACGCTATTGACTCTAGAATCGAGACTTGCATCTTGAAACCTTATTGTGTCTCCAAACATTGATTTTGATGCTTCAAAACTGGGTCTTTCGAGGCACAAGCTTTGAAATGAGCTTCTAAGATAATGATGTACGTCAAAATGGAATTTTGATGCTACAGGCTCCGAAATAGGGACTTGCTTCTTGAAACTTTGTTGTGCCTTAAAACATTGATTTTGATGTTCCAAAATCAGGGCTTTCAAGGCACAAGTTCCGAAATGAGGTTCTAAGAGCACGATGTACATAAAAATTTAGTTTTGATGCTACCGACTTTGGAATTGGGATTTGTGTCTTGAAACCTTGTTGTGCCTCCAAACACTAATTTTTATGCTACAAAAATGAGAATTTTGAGGCACTACCTCCGAAATGAGGTTCTAGGAACACCATGTTTGTCAAAATTGTGTTTTGACGCTATGAGCTTGAGAATCAAGACTTGTGTTTTGAAACCTTGTTGTGCCTTTAAACATTGATTTTGATGTTTCAAAACTAGAGCTTTCAAGCCAAACGCTCCGAAATGAGTTTCTAAGAGCACAAAGTGCATCAAAATCACATTTTGACATTACAGGATCCAGAATCAGGACTTGCATCTTGGAACCTTGTTATGCCTCCAAACATCGATTTTGATGCTCCAAAATTGGGACTTTTGAGGCACAATTTCTAAAACATGGTTCTAAGAGCACAATGTGCATCAAAATTATATTTTGATGCTACTAGCTCTAGAATCAGGGCTTGCATCTTGAAACGTTGTTGTGCCTCAAAACACTGATTTTGATATTCCGAAATCGGGGCTTTTGAGGCTTAAGCTTGGAAATGAAGTTCTAAGAGCATGAGGTGCGCCAAAATCATATTTTGACACTATTGACTCTAGAATCGGGACTTGCATATTGAAACCTTGTTGTGCCTCCAAACATTGATTTTGGTGCTTCAAAACTGGGTCTTTCGAGGCACAAGCTCCGAAATGTGCGTCAAAATGGAATTTTGACGCTATAGGCTCTTAAATAGGGACTTTCTTCTTGAAACCCTTTTGTACATCAAAATTGCGTTTTGACGCTACCGACTCTGGAATTGGGACTTGTGTCTTGAAACCTTGTTCTGCCTCCAAACACTAATTTTTATGCTCCAAAAATGAGGCTTTTGAGGCACAACCTCCGAAATGAGGTTCTAAAAACATTATGTTTGTCAAACTCATGTTTTGATGCTATCAGCATCAGAATCGGGACTAGTGTCTTGAAACCTTGTTGTGCCTTTAAACATTGATTTTGCTGTTTTGAAACTGGAGCTTTCAAGCCACAGGCTCCGAAATGAGGTTCTAAGAGCACGATGTGCATCAAAATCACACTTTGACACTACAGGCTCTGGAATAGGGAATTGCGTCTTGAAAGCTTATTGTGCCTCCAAACACCAATTTCGATGCTTTGAAACCAAAGATTTTGAGGCATAAGCTCCAAAACAATGTCCTAAGAGCACGATGTGTGACAAAATCAAATTTGACTCTATCGGTTCAAGAATCAGGACTTGCATCTTGAAGCCTTGTTGTGCCTCCAAACATAGATTTTGATGCTCCAAAACTAGGGCTTTTAAGACACTATTTCTAAACACAGTGTTTGCAACTTGGAACCTTCTTGTGCCTCAAAACACTGATTTTGATATGCCGAAATCGAGGCTTTCAAGGCACAAGCTTCAAAATGAGGTTCTAAGAGCACGATGTGCACGAAAATCAAATTTTGACACTATTGACTCTATAATCGAGACTTGCATCTTCAAACCTTGGTGTGCCTCCAAACATTGATTTTGATTCTCCAAAATTGGGTCTTTCGAGGCACAAGCTCTGAAATGAGCTTCTAAGAGAATGATGTGCGTCAAAATGGAATTTTCATGCTACAGGCTTTGGAATAGGGACTTGCTTCTTGAAACCTTGTTGTGCCTCTAAACATTGATTTTGATGTTCCAAAATCAGGGCTTTGGAATTGGGATTTGTGTCTTGAAACCTTGTTGTGCCTCCAAACACTAATTTTTATGCTCCAAAAATGAGGCTTTTTAGGCAAAACCTCTAAAATGATGTTCTAAGAACACCATGTTTGTCAAAATCGTATTTTGATGCAATCAACTTAAGAATTGGGACTTGTGTCTTGAAACCTTGTTCTACCTTTAAACATTGAATTTTGATGCTATTGACTCTACAATCGGGACTTGCATCTTGAAACCTTGTTGTTCCTCCAAACATTGATTTTGATTCTCCAAAACTGTGGCTTTTGAGGCACAATTTCTAAAATAGGGTACTAAGAGCACAATGTGAATCAAAATTGAATTTTGATGCTACTGGCTCTAGAATCGGGGCTTGCGTCTTGAAACCTTGTTGTGCCTCAAAACACGATGTTCTAAGAGCATGATGTGCACCAAAAGCAGATTTGGATGCTACTAAGTCTAGAATCGGGACTTGCATTTTGAATCCTTGTTGTCTCTCCAAACATTGATTTTGATGCTCCAAACTGGGTCTTTCAAGGCACAAGCTTCGAAATGAGCTTCTAAGAGAATGATGTGCATCAAAATTGGCTCCGGAATAGGGACTTGCTTCTTGAAACCATGTTGTGCCTCAAAACATTGATTTTTATGTTCCAAAATAAAGGCTTTCAAGGCACAAGCTCCGAAATGAGGTTCTAAGAGCACGATGTACATCAAAATTGCATTTTGATGCTAGCGACTCTAGAATTGGGATTTGTGTCTTGAAACCTTGCTAAGCCTCTAAACACTAAATTTTGTGCTCTAGAAACGAGGCTTTTGAGGCACAACCGCTGAAATGAGTTTCTAAGAACATCATGTTTGTCAAAATCGTGTTTTGACGCTATCAGCTTGAGAATCAGGACTTGTGTCCTGAAACCTTGTTGTGCCTTTAAACATTGATTTTGATGTTTCAAAACTTGAGCTTTCGAGCCAAACTCTCCGAAACGAGGTTCTTAGAGCACGAAGTGCATCAAAATCACGTTTTGACACTACAGGCTCCGGAATAGAGACTTTCGTCTTGGAAGCTTGTTGTGCCTCCAAACACCAATTTGGATGCTTTGGAACAGAAGATTTTGAGGCATAAGCTCCAAAACAAGGTTCTAAGAGCATGATGTGCGTCAAAATCAAATTTTGATGCTATCGGATCTTGAATCAAGACTTGCATCTTGAAACCTTGTTGTGCCTCCAAACATCGATTTTGATGCTCCAAATTTGGGACTTTTGAGGCACAATTTCTAAAACAGGCTTCTAAGAGCACAATGTTCATCAAAATTGAATTTTGATGCTAGTGGCTCTAGAAACAGGGTTTGCATCTTGAAACCTTCTTGTCCCTCCTAACACTAATTTTTATGCCGCAAAAACGAGGCTTTTGAGGCATGACTTCCGAAATGAAGTTCTAAGAACACCATGTTTGTCAAAATCGTGTTTTGATTCTACCCGCTTGAGAATCGGGACTTGTGTCTTGAACCCTTGTTGTGCCTTTAAACATTGATTTTGTTGTTTTGAAACTGGAGCTTTCAAGCCACACGCTCCGAAACGAGGTTCTAAGAGCACGATGTGCATCAAAATCGCATTTTTACACTACAGGTTTCAAAATAGGGAATTGCGTGTTGAAAGCTTGTTGTGCATCTAAACACCAATTTTGATACTTCAGAACTGAAGAGTTTGAGGCTTAAGTTCCAAAACAAGGTTCTAAGAGCATGATGTACATCAAAATCAAATTTGACGCTACCGGCTCTAGAATCAGGACTTGCATCTTGAAACCTCTTTGTGCCTCCAAACATAGATTTTGATGCGCCAAAACTCGGGCTTTTAAGGCACCATTTCTTAAAAAGGGTTCTAAGAGCACAATGTACATCAAAATTGAATTTTGATGCTACTGGCGCTAGAATCAAGGCTTGCATCATGAAACCTTGTTTTGCCTTAAAACACTATTTTTGATGCTCTGAAATTGGGGCTATCGAAGGCACAAGCTTCAAAATGAGGTTCTAGGAGCACGATGTGTACCAAAATCAGATTTTAATGCTACTGACTCAATAATCCGGACTTGCACCAAACCTTGTTGTGCCTCCGAAAATTGATTTTGATGTTCCAAAACTGGGTCTTTCAAGCCACAAGCTCCGAAATGAGCTTCTAAGAGAATGATGTGCGTCAAAATGGAATTTTGATGCTATAGGCTCCGGAATAGGGACTTGCTTCTTGAAACCTTGTTGTCTCTCAAAACATTGATTTTGATGTTCCAAAATAAGGGCTTTCAAGGCACAAGCTCCGAAATGAGGTTCTAAGAGCATGACGTACATCAAAATTGTGTTTTGACGCTACCGACTCTGGAATTTGGACTTGTGCCTTGAAACCTAGTTGTGCCTCCAAACACTAATTTTTATGCTCCAAAAATGAGGCTTTTGAAGCACAATCTCCAAAATGAGGTTCCAAGAACACTATGTTTGTCAAAATCGTGTTTTGACGCTATCAGCTTGAGAATCTGGACTTGTGTCTTGAAACATTGTTGTGCCTTTAAACTTTGATTTTTCTCATTTGAAACTGGAGCTTTTGAGCCACACACTTCGAAACGAGGTGCATCAAAATCATCTTTTGACACTACAGACTCCGGAATAGGGACTTGCCTCTTAAAATCTTGTTGTTCCTCCAAACACCAATTTTGATGCTTCGAAACCAAAAATTTTGAGGCATAAGCTCCAAAACAAGGTTTTGAGAGCACGATGTGCGTCAAAATCAAATTCTGACTCTACTAGCTCCAGAATTAGATGTTGCATTTTGAAAACCTTGTTTTGCCTCCAAAGATCAATTTTGATGCTTCAAAATTGGGGCTTTTGAGGCACAATTTCCTAAAATAGGGTTCTAAGAGCACAATGTGCATCAAAATTAAATTTTGATGCTACTGGCTCTAGAATCGAGGCTTGCATCGTGAAACCTTGTTGTGGCTCAAAACACTGACTTTGATGCTCTAAAACCAAGGCTTTTGAGGCACAAGCGTCGAAATGAGGTTGTAAGAGCACGATGTGCGCCAAAATCGTATTTTGACGCTATTGGCTCCGGAATAGGGACTTGCATCTTGAAACGTTTTAGTGCCTCCAAACATTGATTTTGATGCTCCAAAACTGGGTCTTTTCAGGCTTTTGAGGCACGACCTCCAAAATGAGGCTCTAAGAACACCATGTTTGTCAAAATCGTGTTTTGATGCAATCAGCTTGAGAATCGGGACTTGTGTTTTGAAACCTTGTTGTGCCTTTAAACGTTGATTTTGATGTTTTGAAACTGGAGCTTTCGTGCCACACGCTCCGAAACGAGATTCTAAGAGTATGTTGTGCATCAAAATCACATTTTCACACTACAAGCTCCTAAATAGGGACTTGCATCTTGAAAGCTTGTTCTGCCGCCAAACACCAATTTCAATGCTTCGAAACCGAAGATTTTGAGGCATAAGCTCCAAAACAAGGTTCTAAGAGCACGATGTGCATCAAAATCAAATTTTGATGCTACCTGCTCCAGAAGCAGGACTTGCATCTTGAAACCTTGTTGTGCCTCCAAACATCAATTTTGATTCTCCAAAACTGGGCTTTTGAGGCACAATTTCTAAAATAGGGTTCTAAGAGCACAATGTGCATCAAAATTGATTTTTGATGCTACTAGCTTTAGAATCTGCTCTTACATCTTCAAACCCTGTTGTGCCTCAAAACACTAATTTTGATGCTTCGAAATGAGGTTCTAAGAGCACGATGTGCGCCAATATCAGATTTTGACGCTACTGACTCTAGAATCGGGACTGCATCTTGAAACCTTGTTGTGCCTCTAAACATGCTCTGGAATAGGGATTTATTTCTTGAAACCTTGTTGTGCCTTGAAACATTGATTTTGATGATTCAAAATCAGGGCTTTCAAGGCACAAGCTCCGAAATGAGGTTGTAAGAGCATGAAGTACATAAAAATTGCGTTTTGATGCTACCGATTCTGGAATTGGGACTTGTCTCTTGAAATCTTATTGTGCCTCCAAAAACTGATTTTTATGTTCCAAAAATGAGGCTTTTAGGCACGACCTCCGAAATGAGGTTCTAAGAACACCATGTTTGTCAAAATCGTGTTTTGACGCTATCACCTTGAGAATCGGGATTTGTGTCTTGAAACCTTGTTGTGACTTTAAACATTGATTTTGATGTTTTGAAACTGGAGCTTTCAATCCACACGCTCTTAAACGAGGTTCTAACAGTATGATGTTCATCAAAATCACGTTTTGACACTACAGGCTCCGGAATAGGGACTTGCATCTTGAAAGCTTGTTGTTCCTCCAAATACCAATTTTGATGGTATTGACTCTAGAATCGGAATTTGCATCTTGAAACCTTTTTGTGCCTCCAAACATTGATTTTGATGTTCGAAAACTGGGTCTTTCAAGGCACAAGCTCCGTAATGAGCTTCTAAGAATGATTTGCAGGCTCCGGAATAGGGACTTGCTTCTTGAAACCTTGCTGTGCCTCGAAACATTGATTTTGATGTTCCAAAATCAAGGCTTTCAAGGCACAAGCTTTGAAATGAGCATCTAAGAGCACGATGTACAACAAAATTGTGTTTTGATGCTACCGACTCTGGAATTGGGACTTGTGTCTTGAAACCTTGTTGTGCCTCCACACACTAATTTTTATGCTCCAAAAATGAGGCTTTTGAGGCACAACCTACGAAATGAGGTTCTTACAACACCATGTTTGTCAAAATCATGTTTTGACGCTATCAGCTTGAGAATCGGGACTTGTGTCGTGAAACCTTGTTGTGTCTTTAAACATTGATTTTGATGTTTTGAAACTAGAGCTTTTGAGCCACACGATTCGAAATGAGGTTCTAAAAGCATGATGTGGATCAAAATCACATTTTGACAATATAGGCTCCAGAATAGAGAGTTGCGTCTTGAAAGCTTGTTGTGCCTCCAAACACCAATTTGGATGCTTCGGAACCAAAGATTTTGAGGCATAAGCTCGAAAACAAGGCTCTAGGAGTGCGATGTGCGTCATAATCAAATTCTGACGCTACCGGCTCCAGAATCAATAGAATGATGTTCTAAGAGAATGATGTGCGTCAAAATGGAATTTTGATGCTACAGGCTCCGGAATAGGGACTTTCTTCTTGAAACCTTGTTGTGCCTCGAAATGTTATTTTTGATGTTCCAAAATTAGGGCTTTAAAGGCACAGGCTCCAAAATGAGGTTCTAAGAGCATGATGTACATCAAAATTGCGTTTTGACGCTACCAATTCTGGAATTGGGACTTGTGTCTTAAAACCTTGTTGTGCCTCCAAACACTAATTTTTATGTTCCAAAAATGAGGCTTTTGAGGCACAACCTCCGAAATGAGGTTCTAAGAACACCATGTTTGTCAAAATCATGTTTTGACACTATCAACTTGAGAATCGGGACTTGTGTCGTAAAACCTTGTTGTGCCTTTAAACATTGATTTTGATGTTTTGAAACTAGAGCTTTCGAGCCACACTCTCTGAAACGAGTTTCTAAGAGCACAATGTGCATCAAAATCAAGTTTTGACACTACAGGCTCCGAAATAGATACTTGCGTCTTGAAACCTTTTTATGCCTCCAAACATCGATTTTGATGCTCCAAAACTGGGGCTTTTGAGGCACAATTTCTAAAATAGGGTTCTAAGAGCAGAATGTGCATCAAAATTCAATGTGGGCTCTAGAATTGGGGCTTGAATCTTGAAACCTTGTTGTGCCTCAAAAAACTGATTTTGATGCTCCGAAACCGGGGCTTTTGAGCCACAAGCTTCGGTAAGAGGTTCTAAGAGCATGATGTGCGCCAAAATCAAAATTTGATGCTATTGAATCTAGAATCGAGACTTGCATCTTGAAACCTTGATGTGCCTCCAAACATTGATTTTTATGCTCTAAAAACAAGGATTTTGAGGCACAACCTCCGAAATGAGGTTTTAAGAACACCATGTTTGTAAAAATTGTGTTTTGATGCTATCAGCTTGAGAATCAGGACACAATGTGCATCAAAATCACGTTTTGACACTACAGGCTCCAGAATAGGGACTTGCCTCTTAAAACCTTGTTGTACCTCCAAACACATATTTTAATGATTCGAAACCAAATATTTTGAGGCATATGCTCCAAAACAAGGTTCTAAGAGCACGATGTGCGTCAAAATCAACTTTTGACTCTACTCGATCCAGAATCAAGACTTGCATCTTGAAACCTTGTTGTGCCTCCAAACATCGATTTTGAGCCTCGAAAACTAGTGTTGTTGAGGCACAATTTCTAAAACAGGGTTCTAAGAGAACAAAGTGCATCAAAATTGAATTTCGATGCTACTAGCTCTAGAATCAGGGCTTGCATCTTGAAACCTTGTTGTGCCTCAAAACACTGATTTTGATGCTCTGAAATCAGGGCTTTCGAGGCACAAGCTTTGAAATGGGGTTCTAAGAGCAAGATGTTCGCAAAAAATAGATTTTGATGCTATTATTAAAATCACATTTTGACACTACAGGCTTTGAAATAGGGACATGTGTCTTGAAACTTTGTTATGCGTACAAAGACTAATTTTTATGCTCTAAAAATGAGGATTTTGAGGCACGACCTCCGAAATTAGGTTCTAAGAACACCATGTTTGTCAAAATCGTGTTTTGACGCTATCAGCTTGAGAATCAGGACTTGTGTCTTGAAACCTTACAAGTCTTTAAATATTGATTTTGATGTTTTGAAACTAGAGATTTCGAGCCACACGCTCCGAAACGAGGTTCAAAGAGCACGATGTGCATCAAAATCACGTTTTGACACTACAGGCTCCGGAATAGGGACTTGTGTCTTGAAAGCTTGTTGTGAGCAATAGCTCCAAAATAAGATTCTAAGAGCACGATGTGCATCAAAATCAAATTTTAATGCTACCAGCTCTAGAATCAAGACTTGCATCTTGAAACCTTGTTGTGTAGAAAACATCGATTTTGATGCTCCAAATATGGGGCTTTTGAGGCACAATTTCTAAAACAAGGTTCTAAGAGCACAATGTGCATCAAAATTGAATTTTGATGGAACTGGCTCTATAATCGGTGTTTGCATCTTGAAACCTTGTTGTCCCTCAAAACACTGATTTTGATGCTCCAAAACTAGGGCTTTCGAGGCACAAGCTTCAAAATGAGGTTCTAAGAGCACGATGTGCGCCAAAATTAGATTTTGACATTATTGACTCTAGAATTGGGACTTGCATCTTGAAAACCTGTTGTGCCTACAAACATTGATTTTGATGCTCCAAAACTGGGGCTTTCCAGGCACAAGCTCCGAAATGAGCTTCTAAGAGAATGATGTGCATCATAATGGAATTGTGATGCTACAGGCTCCAGAATAGGGACTTACTTCTTGAAACCTTGTTGTGCCTCAAAACATTGATTTTGATGTTCCAAAATCAGGGCTTTCAAAACACAAGCTTTGAAATGAGGTTCTAAGAGCTTGATGTACATCAAAATTGTGTTTTGACGCTACCGATTCTGGAATTGGGACTTGTATCTTGAAACCTTATTGTGCGTCCAAACACTAATTTTTATGCTCCAAAAATGATGCTTTTAAGGCACAACCTCTGAAATGAGGTTCTAAGAACACCATGTTGTTGGCATTTTTTATGATTATATTGTGATTATCATTGATGGACATACACTTGCATTGAGATCACTTTTGTATGTATAAGTTAAAGCTCAATCGATATTTGTTCCATTCGGT
The DNA here is from genome assembly GCF_030272615.1 of Cryptomeria japonica. Taxonomy (NCBI): domain Eukaryota; kingdom Viridiplantae; phylum Streptophyta; class Pinopsida; order Cupressales; family Cupressaceae; genus Cryptomeria; species Cryptomeria japonica. Next base: position 29,519 of record NW_026729370.1, on the reverse strand, counting down.
ATGATGCATTATAGTCTTTAGACTATCGGTGCTTTGCAGAATGTGTTTACCAGTCTGAAGTGGTATGTTGACCCTAAGCGGCTCGAGGATCTCAAGCTGTACGAAGGATCAAAGCAGCAAATCACATATTTCCCAGTCTTCATTTTTGTCAAACCGACAACCGGTATTTTGTATGAACTGGTAATACTCTGTGATGAGTTACCATCCACCAATTGTTTGACGGTGCCGACACTTTAACGGTGTTTTTTGTGTCATGTTACAGAATATGTCTAGATGCATTGAACCTAGGAAATTGTATTGTAATCCTATTGGACACACATGAAATCAAATTCCTTTATAAGGACATCATGTCTAGGGTTTTATGTTGTTGCTAGGGTTTAAGATGGTTGAAGAGTTTTTGTAAGGAAAAATACAAGAGAAGTTAAGGTCTGCGAGAAGAGGCAGAGAGAGTGAATGTGTGGAAGACTGAAGTAATGTTGGAATGCATTAGGAATGAGCTATCAAGGTTCTAACCAAGCAATCTGTGCTATTTGCTAGATCACTCACTTGTTAATTATTCACATCTTCGACAAGTCTGAAGCCCTTAACCGGGTAGGCCCAAAAGCCTTTTGTAAATCCTCTAACAAGGTGGTTCACATCTATGGATCTAAAATCCTCTAGCAAGGTAGTCCTTAACCGGACTTATCTCCTAACAGAGATTGAGATTCCTAACAGGATCTGTTCTGGTAAAGACATTGTATGACCTTAACCAGTCTGACCTTAATCATTTTGGTTCCTATTCTACAGATAGTTACTTGTGAGTTCCATCTCACTGTGGTTTTTCCCATTTGGGTTTCCACGTCAAAATCTCTTGTGTTATGGTGTTTGTGCTTCTGTGGGTGAATGCATTATTTGCTATTTGGTTTGCATGTGTGCTAACCGGTTTGTCTGCTAAACTGTTTTACCGGTTTACTGGTAGTCTAGTAAAGTGTTTAAGTACAGTGATTTTTGGCATAATAATTCACCCCCCCTCCTTAGTATTCATCACATGTTTGTCAAAATCATGTTTTGACGCTATCATCTTGAGAATCGGGTAATGTGTCTTGAAACCTTGTTGTTCTTTTAAACATTGATTTTGATGTTTTGAAATTAGAGCTTTCGAGCCACAAGCTCCAAAATGAGGTTCTAAGAGCACGATGTGCATCAAAATCATGTTTTGACACTATAGGCTCTGGAATAGGGACTTCCGTCTTGAAAGCTTGTTGTACCTCCAAATACCAATTTTGATGCTTCGAAACCCAAGATTTTGAGGCATAAGCTCCAAAACAAGATTCTAAGAGCATCATGTGCGTCAAAATCAAATTTTAACACTACCGGCTTGAGAATCAAGACTTGCATCTTGAAACCTTCTTGTGCCTCAAAACATCGATTTTGATGCTCAGAAACTAGGGCTTTTGAGGCACAATGTGCATCAAAATTGAATTTTGATGGTAGGTCATGAAACATTGTTGTGCCTTTAAACATTGATTTTGATGTTTTGAAACAGGAGCTTTCGAGCCATACGCTCTGAAACGAGGTTCTAAGAGCACAATGTGCATCAAAATCACGTTTTGACACTGCAGGCTTCAGAATAGATACTTGCGTCTTGAAAGCTTGTTGTGCCTCCAAACACCAATTTGGATAATTCGGAACTGAAGATTTTGAGGTATAAGCTCCAAAATAAGATTCTAAGAGCATGATGTGCATCAAAATCAAATTTTGATGCTACTAGCTCCAAAATCAGGACTTGCATCTTGAAACCTTGTTGTGCCTCAAAACACTGATTTTGATGCTCCGAAACTGGGGCTTTCGAGCCACAAGCTTCGATATGAGGTTCTAAGAGCACGATGTGCACCAAAATCAAATTTTGACCCTATTGAATCTAGAATCAAAACTTGCATCTTGAAACCTAGTTGTGCCTCCAAACATTGATTTTTACGCTCCAAAAATGAGGCTTTTGAGGCACAACCTCTGATGAGGTTCTAAGAACACCATGTTTGTAAAAATCATGTTTTGACGCTATCAGCTTGAGAATCAAGAAAGTCTTGAAACCTTGTTGTGCCTTTCAACATTGCTTCTGATGTTTGGAAACTGGAGCTTCCAAGCCACACACTCTGAAATGAGTTCTAAGGGCACAATGTGCATCAAAATCATGTTTTGACTCTACAGGCTCTGGAATAGGGACTTGCGTCTTAAAAGCTTGTTGTACCTCCAAACACCAATTTTGATGATTCGAAACCAAATATTTTGAGGCATAAGCTCCAAAACAAGATTCTAAGAGCATGATGTGTGTGAAAATCAACTTTTGACTCTACTAGATCCAGAATCAGGACTTGCATTTTTAAACCTTGTTGTGCCTCCAAAAATCGATTTTGATGCTCCAAAATTGGGGCTGTTGAGGCACAATTTCTAAAACAAGGTTCTAAGAGAACAATGTGCATCAAAATTGAATTTTGATGCTACAAGCTCTAGAATCGGGGCTTGCATCTTGAAACCTTGTTGTGCCTCAAAACACTGATTTTGATGCTCCGAAATCGGGGCTTTCGAGGCACAAGCTTTGAAATGAGGTAAGAGCAAGATGTTCGCCAAAATCAGATTTTAATGCTATTGACTCCAAAATCGGGACTTGCATCTTGAAGCCTTGTTGTGCCTCCAAACATTGATTTTGATGCTCCAAAACTGGGTCTTTCAAGGCACAAGCTCCGAAATGAGCTTCTAAGAGAATGATGTGCGTCAAAATGGAATTTTGACACTACAGGCTTCAGAATACGGACTTGCATCTTAAAACCTTGTTGTGCCTCAAAACATTGATTTTGACGTTCCAAAATCAAGGCTTTCAAGGCACAAGCTCCAAAATGAGGTTCTAAGAGCACGATGTACATCAAAATTGTGTTTTGACACTACCGACTCTGGAATTGGGACTTGTGTATTGAAAGTTTTTTGTGCCTCCAAACACTAATTTTTATGCTCCAAAAATGAGGCTTTTGAGGCACAACCTCCGAAATGAGGTTCTTAGAACACCATGTTTGTCAAAATCGTGTTTTGACGCTATCAGCTTGAGAACCGGGACTTGTGTCTTGAAAACTTGTTGTGCCTCAAAACACTTATTTTGATGCTCTAAAACTGGGGCTTTCGAGGCACAAGCTTCGAAATGAGATTCTAAGAGCATGATGTGCACCAAAATCAGATTTTGACGCTATTAACTCTAGAATCGGTACTTGCATCTTGAAACCTTGTTGTTTCTCCAAACATTGATTTTGATGATCCAAAACTACGTCTTTTGAGGCACAAGCTCCAAAATGTGTGTCAAAATGGAATTTTGATGCTACAGGCTCCATAATAGGGACTTGCTTCTTGAAACCTTATTGTGCCCCAAAACATTGATTTTGATGTTCCAAAATCAGGGCTTTCAAGGCACAAGCTCTAAAATGAGGTTCTAAGAGCATGGTGTACATCAAAATTATGTTTTGACACTACTGACTCCAGAATTGGGACTTGTGTCTTGAAACTTTATTGTGTGTCCAAACACTAATTTTTATGCTCTAAAAATGAGGATTTTGAGGCACGACCTCCGAAATTAGGTTGTAAGAACACCATGTTTGTCAAAATCATGTTTCGACGCTATCAGCTTGACAATAGGGACTTGTGTCTTAAAACCTTGTTGTGTTAAACATTGATTTGATGTTTTAAAATAGGAGCTTTCGAGCCACACGCTCCGAAATGAGGTTCTAAGACGATGTGCATCAAAATCACATTTTGACACTACAGGCTCCGGAATAGGAACTTGCATCTTGAAAGCTTGTTGTGCCTCCAAACACCAATTTCTATGCCTCAAAACTGAAGATTGTGAGCAGTAGCTACAAAATAAGATTCTAAGAGCACGATGTGTGTCAAAATCAAATTTTAATGCTACCGGCTCGAGAATCAGGACTTGCATTTTGGAACCTTGTTGTGTGGAAAATATCGATTTTGATGCTCCAAGTATGGGGCTTTTGAGGCACAATTTCTAAAACAGGGTTCGAAGAGCACAATGTGCATCAAAATTGAATTTTGATGGTACTGGCTCTATAATCGGGGTTTGCATCTTGAAACCTTGTTGTGCCTCAAAACACTGATTTTGATGCTCCAAAACCGCGGCTTTCGACGCACAAGCTTCCAAATGAGGTTCTAAGAGCACGATGTGCGCCAAAATTAGCTTTTGACACTATTGACTCTAGAATTGGGACTTGCATCTTGAAAACCTATTGTGCCTACAAACATTTATTTTTACGCTCCAAAACTGGGGCTTTCGAGGCACAAGCTCCAAAATGAGCTTCTAAGAGGATGATGTGCATCAAAATGGAATTTTGATTCTACAGGCTATGGAATAGGGACTTACTTACTTCTTGAAACCTTGTTGTGCCTCAGAGCATTGATTTTGATGTTCCAAAATCAGGGCTTTCAAGGCACAAGCTCCGAAACCTAATTGTGCCTCCAAACACTAATTTTTATGCTCCAAAAATGAGCTTCTAAGAACACCATGTTTTGTCAAAATCATGACTTGTGTCTTGAAACGTTGTTGTGCCTTTAAATATTGATTTTGATGTTTCGAAACTAGAGCTTTCGAGCCACAAGCTCCAAAACGAAGTTCTAAGAGCACGATGTGCACCAAAATCATGTTTTGACACTACAGGCTCTGGAATAGGGACTTGCGTCTTGAAAGCTTGTTGTACCTCCAAACACCAATTTTGATGCTTCGAAACCCAAGATTTTGAGGCATAAGCTCCAAAACAAGGTTCTAAGAGCATGATGTACCAGAAGCATCCGTGCCCCCTACTATTCTCAGGGTGGTAGGGGGTGGATCCAAATCTAGAAGCAGATCGAGGAGCAGAACCAAGTCAATTACAGGGCTTTCAAGGCAAAAGCTTCAGAATGACATTCTAAGAGCATGATGTGCGCTAAAATCAGATTTTGACGCTATTGACTCTAGAATCGGGACTTGCACAAGCTCTGAAATGAGCTTCGAAGAGAATGATTTGCGTCAAAATGGAGTTTTGATGGTATAGGCTCCGGAATAGGGACTTGCTTCTTGAAACCTTGTTGTGCCTCAAAACATTGATTTTGATGTTCCAAAATCAGGGATTTCAAGGCACAAGCTCCGAAATGAGGTTCTAAGAACACGATGTACATCAATATTGTTTTTTGACGCTACCGACATTCTAAGAGCATGATGTGCGCTAAAATCAGATTTTGACGCTATTGACTCTAGAATCGGGACTTGCACAAGCTCTGAAATGAGCTTCGAAGAGAATGATTTGCATCAAAATGGAGTTTTGATGGTATAGGCTCCGGAATAGGGACTTGCTTCTTGAAACCTTGTAGTGCCTCAAAACATTGATTTTGATGTTCCAAAATCAGGGATTTCAAGGCACAAGCTCCGAAATGAGGTTCTAAGAACCTGATGTACATCAATATTGTGTTTTGACGCTACCGACTATGGAATTGGGACTTGTGTCTTGAAAGCTAGTTGTGGCTTCAAACACTAATTTTTATGCTCCAAAAATGCGCCTTTTGAGGCACAACCTCCGAAATGAAGTTCTAAGAACACCATGTTTGTGAAAATCATGTTTTGATGCTATTAGCTTGAGAATCGGTCAAAAGCCTCAGTTTTGGAGCATCAAAATATATGTTTTGAGGCACAACAAGGTTTCAAGATGCAAGTCCTGATTCTGGAGCCGGTAGTGTCAAAATTTGATTTTGACACATATCGTGCTTTTAGAACCTTGTTTTGGAGCTTATGTCTCAAAATCTTCGGTTTCGAAGCATAAAAATTGGTGTTTGGAAGCACAACAAGCTTTCAAGATGCAAGTCGCTATTCTGGAGCCTGTAGTGTCAAAACATGATTTTGATGCACATCGTGCTCTTAGAACCTCTTTTCAGAGAATGTGGCTCGAAACCTCCAGATTCCAAACATCAAAATCAATGCTTAAAGGCACAACAAGGTTTCAAGACACTTCCTGATTCTCAAGCTGATAGCGTCAAAACACAATTTTGACAAACATGGTGTTCTAAGAACCTCATTTCGGAAGTCGTACCTCAAAAGCCACAAGTCCCAATTCCAGAGTCGGTAGCGTCAACAAGGTTTCAAGACACAAGTCCAAATTCTAGAGTTGATAGCGTCAAAACACAATTTTGATGTACGTCATGCTCTTAGGACCTCATTTCATAGCTTATGCCTTGAAAGCCCTGATTTTGGAACATCAAAATGAATGTTTTGAGGTACAACAAGGTTTCAAGAAGCAAATCCCTATTCCGGAGCCTATAGCATCAAATTTTCATTTTGACACACATCATTCTCTTAGAAGCTCATTTCAGAGCTTTTGCCTCGAAAAACCCAGTTTTGGAGCATGAAAATCAATGTTTCAAGGCAGAGTAAGGTTTTGAAGATGCAAGTCCCGATTCTAGAGTCAATAGCGTCAAAATCTAATTTTGGCGCACATCGTGCTCTTAGAACCTCATTTCGAAGCTTGTGCCTTAAAAGCCCTAGTTTCATAGCATCAAAATTAGTTTTTTGAGGCACAACAAGGTTTCAAGATGCAAGCCCCGATTCTAGAGCCAGTAGCATCAAAATTCAATTTTGATGCACATTGTGCTCTTAGAACACTTTTTTAGAAATTGTGCCTTTAAAACCCCAATTTTGGAGCATCAAAATTGATGTTTGGAGGTAGAACAAGGTTTCAAGATGCAAATCTTGATTCTAGAGCTGATAGTGTCAAAATTTGATTCTTACGCACATCGTGCTCTTAGAACCTTGTTTTGGAACTTATGCCTCAAAATCTTTGGTTTCAAATATCAAAATTGGTGTTTGGAGGAACAACAAACTTTCAAGATGCAAGTCTCTATTCTAGAGCCTGTAGTGTCAAAACATGATTTTGATACACATCATGCTCTTAGAACCTTGTTTTGAAGCGTGTACCTCAGAAGCTCCAGGTTCAAAACATCAAAATCAATGTTTAAAGGCACAACAATGTTTCAAGACACAAGTTCTGATTCTCAAGCTGAATTCATCAAAACACGATTTTGACAAACATGGTGTTCTTAGAACCTCATTTCGGTGGATGTGCATCAAAAGCCTCATTTTTGGAGCATAAAAATTAGTGTTTGGAGGCACAATAAGGTTTCAAGATACAAGTCCACATTCTAGAGTCGGTAGCGTCAAAATGCAATTTTGATGTACATCGTTCTCTTAGAACCTCATTTCGGAGCTTGTGGCTTGAAAGCCCTGATTTTGGAACATCAAAATCAATAGTTTGAGGCACAACAAGGTTTCAAGAAACAAGTCCCTATTACGGAGCCTGTAGCATCAAAATTCCATTTTGATGCACATCATTCTCTTAGAAGCTCATTTCAGAGGTTGTTCCTCAAAAGACCTAGTTTTGGAGCATCAAAATCAATATTTGGAGGCACAACAAGGTTTCAAGATGCAAGTCCCGATTCTAGGGTCAATAACATCAAAATCTGATTTTGGCGCACATCATGCTCTTAGAACCTCATTTCAAAGCTGGAAAGCCCTGATTTCGGAGCATCAAAATCAGTCTTTTGAGGCACAACAAGGTTTCAAGATGCAAGCCCCTATTCTAGAGCTAATAGCATCAAAATTGATGCACATTGCGCTCTTAGAACCCTATTTTAGAAATTGGGCCTCAACAGCCCCAGTTTTAGAGCATCAAAATCAATGCTTGGAGGCACAACAAGGTTTCAAGATGCAAGTCATGATTCTGGAGCCGGTAGAGTCAAAATTTGATTTTAAGGCACATCGTGCTCTTAGAACCTTGTTTTCGAGCTTCTGCCTCAAAATCTTCGATTTCAAAGCATCAAAATTGGTGTTTGGAGGCACAACAAGCTTTCAAGAGGCAAGTCCCTATTTCGGAGCCTGTAGTGTCAAAACATGATTTTGATGCACACGCGCTCTTAGAACCTCATTTCGGAGCGTGTGGCTTGAAAGCTTCAATTTCGAAACATCAAAATAAATGTTTAAAGGCACAACAAGGTTTCAAGACACAAGTCCTGATTCTCAAGATGATAGCTTCAAAACTTGATTTTGACAATCATGGTGTTCTTAGAACCTCATTTTGGAGGTTGTGCCTTGAAAGCCCTGATTTTGGAGCCTGTAGCGTCAAAATTCAATTTTGACGCAAATCATTCTCTTAGAAGCTCCTTTTGGAGCTTGTGCGTGGAAAGATCCAATTTTTTAGCATCAAAATCAATGTTTAGAGGCACAACAAGGTTTCAAGATGCAAGTCTCGAGTCTAGAGTCAATAGCGTCAAAATCTAATGTTGGCACACATTGTGCTCTTAGAACCTCATTTTGAAGCTTGTGCCTCGAAAGCCCCAGCTCCGGAGCATTAAAATAAGTGTTTTGAGGAACAACAAGGTTTCAAGACGCAAGCCCCTATTCTAGAGCCAATAGCTTAAAAATTCAATTTTGATGCACATTGTGCTCTTAGAACCCTGTTTTAGAAATTGTGCTTTAAAAACCCTAGTTTTGGAGCATCAAAATCGATGTTTGGAGGTAGAACAAGGTTTCAAGATGCAAGTTCTGATTCTAGAGCCGGTAACATCAAAATTTGATTTTGACGCACATCGTGTTCTTAGAACCTTGTTTTGGACCTTATGCCTTAAAATATTCGGTTTCAAAGCATCAAAATTGGTGTTTGGAGGCACAACAAGCTTTCAGGATGCAAGTCCCTATTACGGAGCCTATAGTGTCAAAATGTGATTTTGATGCACATCGTACTCTTAGAACCTCGTTTCGGAGCATGTGGCTCAAAAGCTCTAGTTTCGAAACATCAAAATCAATGTTTATAGGCACAACAAGGTTTCAAGACACAAGTCCCAATTCTCAAACTGATAGCGTCAAAACACGATTTTGACAAACATGGTGTTCTTAGAACCTCATTTCGGAAGTTGTGCCTCAAAAGCCTCTTTTTTGGAGCATAAAAATTAGTGTTTGGAGGCACAACAAGATTTCTGGACACAAGTCCCAATTCCAACATTGGTAGCATCAAAACACAATTTTGATGTACATCATGCTCTTAGAACCTCATTTCGGAGCTTGTGCCTTGAAAGCTTTGATTTTGGAACATCAAAATCAATGTTTTCTGGCACAATAAGGTTTCAAGAAGCAAGTCCCTCTTCCGTAGCCTGTAGCATCAAAATTCCATTTTGATGCACATCATTCTCTTAGAAGCTCATTTCGGACCTTGTGCCTCGAAAGAACCAGTTTTGGAGTATCAAAATCAATCTCTGGAGGCACAACAAGGTTTCAAGATGCAAGTCCCGATTCTAGAGTCAATATTATCAAAATATGATTTTGGCGCACATCGTGCTCTTAGAACCTCATTTCGAAGCATCAAAATCAGCGTTTTGAGGCACAAGAAGGTTTCAAGATGCAAGCCTCGATTCTAGAGCCAGTAGCATCAAAATTCAATTTTGATGCATATTGTGCTCTTAGAACCCTATTTTTGAAATTGTGCCTCAAAAGCCCTAGTTTTGGAGCATCAACATCGATGTTTGGGTGCACAACAAGGTTTCAAAATGCAAATCCTGATTCTTGACCCAGTAGCGTTAGAATTTGATTTTGACGCACATCGTGCTCTTGGAACCTTGTTTTGGAGCTTATGCATCAAAATTGGTGTTTGGAAAAACAACAAGCTTTCAAGATGCAAGTCCCTATTCTGGAGCTTGTAGTGTCAAAACGTAATTTTGATGCACATCGTGCTCTTAGAATCTTGTTTCGGAGCATGTGGCTTGAAAGCTCCAGTTTTAGAACATCAAAATCAATGTTTAAAGGCACAACAAAGTTTCAAGACACAAGTCTTGATTCTCAATTTGATAGCGTCAAAACACAATTTTGACAAACATGGTGTTTTTAGAACCTCATTTCGGAGGTTGTGCCTCAAAAGCCTCATTTTTGGAGCTTAAAAATTAGTGTTTGGAGGCACAAGAAGGTTTCAAGACACAAGTCCCAATTCGAGAGTTGGTAGCATTAAAACACAATTTTGATGTACATCGTGCTCTTGGAACCTTGTTTTGGAGCTTATGCCTCAAAATCTTTGGTTTCGAAGCATCAAAATTGGTGTTTGGAGGCACAACAAGCTTTCAAAATGCAAGTACCTATTATGGAGCATGTAGTGTCAAAACATGATTTTGATGCACATCGTGATCTTAGAACCTCATTTCGGAGCGTGTGGCTCGAAAGCTCCAGTTTCAAAACATCTAAATCAATGTTTAAAGGCGCAACAAGGTTTAACGATAAAAGTCTCGATTCTCAAGCTGATGGTGTCAAAACATGATATGTAAACACATGGTATTCTCAGACCCTCATTTCAAAGGTTTGGCCTCAAAAGCCTCATTTTGGGAGCATAAAAATTAGTGTTTGAGGCACAACAAGGTTTCAAGACAAAAGTCTCAATTTCCAAGTCGGTAGCGTCAAATCACAATTTTGATGTACATCGTGCTCTTAGAACCTCATTTCGGAGCTTGTTCCTTGAAAGCCCGGATTTTGGAACATCAAAATCAATGTTTGGAGGCACAACAAGGTTTCAAGATGCAAGTCCTGATTCTAGAGTCAATAGCATCAAAATCTGATTTTAGCACACATGGTGCTCTTAGAACCTCATTTTGGAGCTTGTGCCTTGAAAGCCCTGGTTTCGGAGCATCAAAATCAGTGTTTTGAGGCACAACAAGGTTTCAAGATGCAAGCTCTGATTGTAGAGCCAGTAGCATTAAAATTCAATTTTGATGCACATTGTGCTCTTAGAACCCTGTTTTAGAAATTGTGCCTCAAAAGCCCCTGTTTTGGAGCATCCAAATCGATGTTTGGAAGCACAACAATGTTTCAAGATGGAAATCCTGATTCTAGAGCCGGTAGCGTCAAAATTTGATTTTGACGCACATCATGCTCTTAGAACCTTGGTTTGGAGCTTATGCCTCAAAATATTTGGTTTTGAAGTATCAAAAGTGGTGTTTGGAGGCACAACAAGCTTTCTAGATGCAAGTCCCTATTCTGGAGCCTTTACTGTCAAAACATGATTTTGATGCACATGATGCTCTTAGAACCTCATTACGGAATGTGTGGCTTGAAAACTCTAGTTTCAAAACATCAAAATCAATGTTTAAAGGCACAATAAGGTTTCAAGACACAAGTCTCTATTCTCAAGCTAATAGCATCAAAACACGATTTTGACAAACATGGAGTTTTTAGAACCTCATTTCGGAGGTTATGCCTGAAAAGCCTCATTTTTGCAGCATAAAACTTAGTGTTTGGAGGCAAAACAAGGTTTCAAGACACAAATCCTAATTCTAGAGTCGATAGCGTCCTGATTGTCAATATGATAGCGTCAAAACACAATTTTTACAAACATGGTGTTCTTAGAAGCTCATTTCAGAGGTTGTGCCTCAAAAGCTTCATTTTTGGAGCATAAAAATTAGTTTTTGGAGGCACAACAAGGTTTCAAGACACAAGTCCCAATTCTAGAGTGCGTAGCGTCAAAATGCAATTTTGATGTACATCATGCTCTTAGAACCTCATTTCCGAGCTTGTGATGTGAAAGCCCTGATTTTGGAAGATCAAAATCAATGTTGTGAGTCACAACAAGTTTTCAAGAAGCAGGTCCCTATTCCGTAGCCTATCGCCTCAAAATTCCAATTTGATGCACATCATTCTATTAGAACCTCATTTCAGAGGTTGTGCCTCAAAAGCCTCATTTTTGGAGCATAAAAATTAGTGTTTGGAGGCAAAAACATGGTTTCAAGACACAAGTCCCAATTCTAGAATCGGTATCATCAAAATGCAATTTTGATGTACATCGTGCTCTTAGAACCTCATTTCAGAGCTTGTGCCTTGAAAGCCCTGATTTTGGAACATCAAAATCAATGTTTTGGGGCACAACTTTCAAGAAGCAAGTCCTTATTCCGGAGCCTGTAGCATCAAAATTCCATTTTGATGCACATCATTCTCTTAGAAGCTCATTTTGGAGCTTGTGCCTCAAAAGACCCAATTTTGTAGCATCAAAATCAATGTTTGGAGGCACAACAAGGTTTCTAGATGCAAGTTCCGATTCTAGAGTCAATAGAGCAAAAATATGATTTTGGCGCAAATCATGCTCTTAAAACCTCATTTCAAAGCTTGTGCCTCGAAAGCCCTGGTTTGGGAGCATCAAAATCAGTGTTTTGAGGCACAACAAGGTTTCAAGATGCAAGCCTCGATTCTAGAGCCAGTAGCATCAAAATTCAATTTTCATGCACATTGTGCTCTTAGAACCCTATTTTTAGAAATCGTGCCTCAAAAGCTATGTTTTGGACAATCAAAATCGATGTTTCAAGATGCAAGTCTTGATTCTCGAGCTGGTAGCATCAAAATTTGATTATGATGCATGTCATGCTCTTAGAACCTTGTTTTGGAGCTTATGCATCAAAATGTTTAGTTTTGAAGCATCAAAATTGGTGTTTGGAGGCACAACAAGCATCCAAGATGTAAGTCCCTATTTTGGAGCCTGTAGTGTCAAAACATGATTTTGATGCACATCGTGCTCTTAGGTCCTTGTTTTAGAGTGTGTGGCTTGAAAGCTCCAGTTTCAAAACATTAAAATCAAGGTTTAAAGGCACAATAAGGTTTCAAGACACAAGTCCCGATTCTCAAGCTGATAGCGTTAAAACATGATTTTAACAAACATGGTGTTCTTAGAACCTTATTTCGGAGGTCGTGCCTCAAAAGCCTCATTTTTGGAGCATAAAAATTAGTGTTTGGAGGCACAATAAGGTTTCAAGACACAATTCTCAATTCCGGAGTTGGTAGCGTCAAAACGCAATTTTGATGTACATCGTGCTCTTAGTTTTGGATCATCAAAATGAATGTTTGAAGGCACAACAAGGTTTGAGGATGCAAGTCCCGATTCTAGAGTCAATCGCGTCAAAATCTGATTTTGGTGCACATCGTGCTCTTAGAACTTCATTTCGAAGCTTGTGCCTCGAAAGCCCCAGTTTCAAAGCATCAAAATCAGTGTTTTGAGGCACAACAAAGTTTCAAGATGCAAGCCCCAATTCTAGAGCCAGTAGCATCAAAATTCTATTTTTATGCACATTGTTATCTTAGAACCCTGTTTTAGAAATTGTGCCTCAAAAGCCCCAGTTTTGGAGCATCGACGTTTGCAGGCACAATAAAGTTTCAAGATGCAACTCCTGATTCTGGAGCCGGTAGCATCAAAATTTGATTTTGATGCACATCGTGCTCTTAGAACCTTGTTTTGGAGCTTATGCCTCAAAATCTTTAGTTACAAATAATCAAAATTGGTGTTTGGAGGCACAACAGGCTTTCAAGATGCAAGTTCCTATTCCGGGGCTTGTAGTGTCAAAACGTGATTTTGATGCACATCGTGCTCTTAGAACCTCATTTCGGAGGTTGTGCCTCAAAAGCTTTGTTTTTGGAGCATAAAAATTAGTGTTTGGAGGCGCAACAAGGTTTCAAGAAGCAATTCCCTATTCCGGAGCTTGTAGCCTCAAAATTCCATTTTGACGCACATCATTCTCTTAGAAGCTCATTTTAGAGATCAAAATCAATGTTTGGAAGCACAACAAGGTTTCAAGAAGTTAATAGTGTCAAAATCTGATTTTGGCACAAATCGTGCTCTTAGAATCTCATTTCGAAGCTTGTGCCTCGAAATCCCAGTTTCAAAGCATCAAAATCAAATTTTGGAGGCACAACAAGGTTTCAAGATGCAAGCCTCGTTTCTAGAGCCAGTAGCATCAAAATTCAATTTTGATGCACATTGTGCTCTTAAAACCTTGTTTTACATATTGTGCCTCAACAACCCTAGTTTTGGAGTATCAAAATCGATGTGTGGAGGCACAACAAGGTTTCAAGATGCAAGTCCTGATTCTGGAGCCAGTAGAGTCAAAATTTGATTTTGACACACATCGTGCTCTTAGAACCTTGTTTTCGAGCTTATGCCTCAAAATCTTTGGTTTTGAATCATCAAAATTGGTGTTTGGAGGCACAACAAACTTTCAAGATGTAAGTCCCTATTCTGGAGCCTATAGTGTCAAAACATGGTTTTGATGCACATCATGCTCTAAGAACCTCATTTCGGAGCATGTGGCTCGAAAGCTCCAAATTCAAAACATCAAAATCAATGTTTAAAGGCACAACAAGCTGATAGCGTCAAAACACGATTTTGACAAACATGGTGTTGTTAGAACCCCATTTTGGAGGTTGTGCCTCAAAAGCCTCATTTTTGGAGCATAAAAATTAGTGTTTGGAGGAACAACAAGGTTTCAAGACACAAGTCCCAATTCCAAAGTTGGTAGCGTCAAAATGCAATTTCGATGTACATCATGTTCTTAGAACCTCATTTCGGAGCTTGTGCCTTGAAAGCCCTAATTTTGGAACATCAAAATCAATGTTTTCAGGCACAACAAGGTTTCAAGAAGCAAGTTCCTATTCTGGAGCCTATAGCGTCAAAATTCCATTTTGATGCACATCATTCTCTTAGAAGCTCATTTTAGATCTTGTGCCTAGAAAGACCCAGTTTTCGAGCATCAAAATCAATGTTTGGAGGCACAACAAGGTTTCAAGATGAAAGTCCCGATTCTAGAGTCAATACCACCAAAATTTGATTTAGGTGCACATCGTGCTCTTAGAACCTCATTTCAAAGCTTGTGCCTCGAAAGCCCCAGTTTCGGAGCATCAAAATCAGTGTTTTGAGGCACAACAAGGTTTCAAGATGCAAGTCCTCATTCTGAAGCCGGGTAGCGTCAAAATTTGATTTTGACACACATCATGCTCTTAGAACCTTGTTTTGGAGCTTATGCCTCAAAATCTTTGGTTTTGAAGCATTGAAATTGGTGTCTGGAGGCACAACAAGCTTTCAAGACACAAGTCCCTATTCCAGAGCCTGTAGTGTCAAAACATGATTTTGATGCACAACAAGGTTTCAAGAGACAAGTCTTGATTCTCAAGCTGATTGCGTCAAAACACAGTTTTGACAAACTTTGATTCTTAGAACCTCATTTCGGAGGTTGTGCCTCAAAAGCCTTGTTTTCAGAGCATTAAAATTAGTGTTTGGAGGCACAACAAGGTTTCAAGACACAAGACCCAGTTTTGGAGCACCAAAATCAATGTTTGGAGGCACAACAAGGTTTCAAGATGCAAGTCTCGATTCTAGAGTCAATAGTGTCAAAATTTGGCGCGCATCGTGCTCTTAGAACCTCATTTCGAAGCTTGTGCCTTGAAATCCCACATTTTGGAGCATCAAAATTGATGTTTGGAGGCACAACAAGGTTTCAAGATGCAAGTCCTGATTCTGGAGCTGATAGCGTCAAAATTTGATTTTGACGCACCACGTGCTCCTAGAACTTTGTTTTGGAGCTTATGCCTCAAAATCTTCCGTTTCGAAGCTTCCAAATTGGTGTTTGGAGGGACAACGAGCTTCCAAGATGCAAGTCTCTATTCTGGAGCCTGTAGTGTCAAAACGTGATTTTGATGCACTTTGTGCTCTTAGAACCTCATTTCGGAGCGTGTGGCTCGAAAGCTCCAGTTTTGAAACATCAAAATCAATGTTTAAAGGCATAACAAGGTTTCAAGAGACAAGTCCTGATTCTCAAGCTGATAACGTCAAAACATGATTTTGACAAACATGGTGTTCTCAGAAGCTCATTTTGGAGGTTGTGCCTCAAAAGCCTCGTTTTTGGAGTATAAAAATTAGTGTTTGGAGGCACAACAAGGTTTCAAGACACAAATCCCAATTCCAAAGTCGGTAGCATCAAAACAAAATTTTAATGTACATTGTGCTCTTAGAACCTCATTTTGGAGCATGTGCCTTGAAAGCCCTGATTTTGGAACATCAAAATCAATGTTTGCAGGCACAATAAGGTTTCAAGATGCAAGTCCCAATTCCAGAGTCAATAGCTTCAAAATAGGCTTTTGGCGCACATCATGCTCTAAGAACCACATTTTGAAGCTTGAAACGCAAAAGCCCTGGTTTCAGAGCATCAAAATCAGTGTTTTGAGGCACAACAATATTTCAAGATGCAAACCCCAATTTTAGAGCCAATACCATCAAAATTCAATTTTGATGCACATTGTGCTCTTAGAACCTTGTTCTAGAAATTTTGCCTCAAAAGCCCTAGTTTCTGAGTATCAAAATCGATGTTTTGACGCACAACAAGTTTTCAAGATGCAAGTCTTGATTCCCGAGCCGATAGCGTAAAAATTTGATTTTGATGCACATCATGCTCTTAGAACCTTCTTTTTGAGCTTATGCCTCAAAATCTTGGGTTTCGAAGCATCAAAATGTCCCGATTCTCAAGCTGATAGCGTCAAAACAAGATTTTGACAAACATGGTGTTCTTAGAACCTCATTTCGAAGGTTGAGCCTCAAAAGCCTCATTTTTGTAGCATACAAATTAGTGTTTGGAGGCACAACAAAGTTTCAAGACATAAGTCCCAATTCTAGAGTTGGTAGTGTCAAAACATAATTTTGATGTACATCATGCTCTTGGAACCTCATTTCAGAGCCTTTGCCTTGAAAGCCCTGATTTTGGAACATCAAAATCAATGTTTTGGGGCACAATAAGGTTTCAAGAAGCAAGTCCCTATTCCGGAGCCTGTAGCATCAAAATTCTATTTTGATGCACATCATTCTCTTAGAAGCTCCTTTTAGAGCTTGTGCCTCGAAAGACCCAGTTTTGGAGCATCAAAATCAATGTTTGGAGGCACAACAAGGTTTCAAGATGCAAGTGTCGATTCTAGAGTCAGTAGTGTCAAAATTTGATTTTGGCGCACATCGTGCTCTTAGAACCTCATTTCGAAGCTTGTGCCTCAAAAGCCCCAGTTTCAGAGCATCAAAATAAGTGTTTTGAGTTACATCAAGGTTTCAAGATGCAAGCCCCGATTCTAGAGCAAGCAATTTTGATGCACATTGTGCTCTTAGAACCCTGTTTTAAAAATTGTGCCTCAAAAGCCCCAATTTTGGAGCATCAAAATCAATGTTTGGAGGCACAACAAGGTTTCAAGATGCAAGTCCTGATTCTGGAGCCGGTAAGCTCAAAATTTGATTTTGACACACATCGTGCTCTTTTTTGGAGCTTATGCCTCAAAATCTTCAGTTTCGAACCATCAAAATTGGTGTTTGGAGGCACAACAAGCTTTCAAGATGCAAGTCCCTATTTCGGAGCCTGTAGTGTCAAAACGTGATTTTGATGCACATCGTGCTGTTAGAACCTCATTTCGGAGAGTATGGCTTGAAAGCTCCAGTTTCAAAATATCAAAATCAATGTTTAAAGGTACAACAAGGTTTCAAGACACAAGTCCCGGTTCTCAGGCTGATAGCATCAAAACATGATTTTAACAAACAAGGTGTTCTCAGAACATCATTTTGGAGGTTGTGCCTCAAAAGCCTCATTTTTGGAGCATAAAAATTAGTGTTTGGAGGCACCAAAAGCTTTCAATACATAAGTCCCAATTTTAGAGTCGGTAGCATCAAAACACAATTTTGATATACATCATGCTCTTAGAACCTCATTTCAAAGCTTGTGCCTTGAAAGCCCTGATTTTGGAACATCAAATTCAATGTTTTTATGCACAACAAGGTTTCAAGATGTAAGTCCGCATTCCAGAGCCTGTAGTGTCAAAATTACATTTTGATGCACAACATTCTCTTAGAAGCTCATTTCAGAGCTTGTGCCTCGAAAGACCCAGTTTTGGAGCATCAAAATCAATGTCTGGTCCACACAACAAGGTTTCAAGATGCAAGTCCCAATTCTAGAGTCAATAGCGTCAAAATCTGATTTTGGCAAACATCGTGCTCTTAGAACCTCATTTTGAAGCTTGTTCCTCGTATGCCCCGATTTCGGAGCATCAAAATGTTTTTTGAGGCACAACAAGGTTTCAAGATGCAAGCCCCGATTCTAGAGCCAGTAGCATCAAAATTCAATTTTGATGCACAGTGTTCTCTTAGAACCCTGTTGTAGAAATTGTGCCTCAACAGCCCCAGTTTTGGAGCATCAAAATTGATGTTTGGAGGCACAATCCTGATTCTGGAGCCGATAGAGTCAAAATTTGATTTTGACGCATATCGTGCTCTTAGAACCTTGTTTTGGAGCTTATGCCTTAGAATATTTGGTTTGAAAGCATCAAAATTGGTGTCTGGAGGCACAACAAGCTTGAAAGACGTAAGTCCCTATTCCGGAGCCGTAGTGTCAAAATATGATTTTGATGCACATCGTGCTCTTAGAACCTCATTTCGGAGCGTGTGGCTCAAAAGCTCCAGTTTCCAAACATCAAAAGCTATGTTTAAAGGCACAACAAGGTTTAAAGACACGAGTCCCAATTCCGAAGCTGATAGTGTCAAAACACGATTTTCACAAACATGGTGTTCTTAGAACTTCATTTCGGAGGTTGTGCCTCAAAAGGTGCATTTTTGGAGCATAAAAATTAGTACTTTTGCCTCGAAAGCCCCGATTTCGAAGCATCAAAATCAGTGTTTTGAAGAACAACAAGGTTTCAAGATGCAAGCCCCGATTCTAGAGCTATCATAAAAATTCAATTTTGATGCACATGTTCTCTTAGAACCCTGTTTTAGAAATTGTGCCTCAACAGCCACAGTTTTGGAGCATCAAAATTGATGTTTGGAGGAAAAACAAGGTTTCAAGATGCAAGTCCTGATTCTGGAGGCGGTTGCGTCAAAATTTGATTTTGACACACATTGTGCTCTTAGAACCTCATTTCGAAGCATGTGGCTCGAAAGCTCCAGTTTCAAAACATCAAAATCAATGTTTAAAGGCACAACAAGGTTTCAAGACATAAGTCCTGACTCTCCAGCTGATAGCGTCAAATCATGATTTTGACAAACATGGTGTTCTTAGAAGCTCATTTTGGACGTTTTGCCTCAAAAGTCTCATTTTTGGAGCATAAAAATTAGTGCTTGGAGGCACAATAAGCTTTCAAGACACAAGTCCCAATTCCAGAGTCGGTAGCATCAAAACTCACAATTCCATTTTGATGCACATGTTTTTCTTAGAAGCTCATCTCGGAGCTTGTGCCTCGAAAGACCCAGTTTTGGAGCATCAAAATCAATGTTTGGAAGCACAACAAGGTTTCAAGATGCAAGTCCCGATTCTAGAGTCAATAGCGTCAAAAACTGATTTTGGTGCATATCGTGCTCTTAGAACCTCATTTTGAAGCTTGTGCCTTGAAAGCCCTGGTTTTGGAGCATCAAAATCAATGTTTTGAGGCACAACAAGGTTTCAAGATGCAAGCCCCGATTCTAGAGCCACTAGCATCAAAATTCAATTTTGATGTACATTGTGCTCTTAGAACCCTGTTTTAAAAATTGTGCCTCAAAAGCCCCAGTTTTGGAGCATCAAAATTGATTTTTGGAGGCACAACAAGGTTTCAAGATGCAAGTCCGGATTCTCAAGCTAATTGCATTAAAACATGATTTTGACAAACATAGTCAAAACGCAATTTTGATGCACATCGTACTCTTAGAACCTTGTTTCGGAGGTTGTGCCTTGAAAGCCCTGATTTTGGAACATCAAAATCAATGTTTTGAGGCACAACAAGGTTTCAAGAAGCAAGTCCCTATTCCGGAGCCTGTAGCGTCAAAATTCCATTTTGGCGCACATCACTCTATTACAAGCTCATTTTGGAGCTTGTGCCATGAAAGACCCAGTTTTGGAGCATCAAAATCAATGTCTGGAGGCACAACAAGGTTTCAAGATGCAAGTCTCGATTCTAGAGTCAATAGCATGAAGAACTAATTTTGGCACACATCGTGCTCTTAGAACCTCATTTCGAAGCTTGTGCCTCGAAAGCCCTGGTTTCGGAGCTTCAAAATCAGTGTTTTGAGGCACAACAAGATTTGAAGATGCAAGCCCCGATTTTAGAGCCAGTAGCATCAAAATTCAATTTTGATGCACATTGTGCTCTTAGAACCCTGTTTTAGAAATTGTGCCTGAAAAGCCCCAGTTTTGGAGCATCAAAATCGATGTTTGGAGGCACAACAAGGTTTCAAGATGCAAGTCTTGATTCTTGAGCCGATAGAGTCAATATTTGATTTTGACACACATTGTACTCTTAGAACCTTGTTTTGGAGCTTATGCCTGAAATTTTTTGATTTCGAAGCATCGAAATTCGTGTTTGGAGGCACAACAAGCTTTCAACAAGCAAGTCCCTATTCCGGAGCCTGTAGTGTCAAAATGTGATTTTCATGCACATCGTGCTCTTAGAACCTCGTTTCAGAGCATGTGGCTCAAAACCTCCAGTTTCAAAACATCAAAATCAATGTTTAAAGGCACAACAAGGTTTCAAGACACAAGTCCCTATTCTCAAGCTGATAGCATGAAAACACGATTTTTGACAAACATGGTGTTCTTAGAACCTCATTTTGGAGGTTGTGCCTTAAAAGCCTCATTTTTTAAGCATAAAAATTAGTGTTTGGAGGCACAACAAGGTTTCAAGACACAAGTCCCAATTCTAGAGTCGATAGCGTCAAAACACAATTTTTATGTAAATCGTGCTCTTCGAACATCATTTTGAAGCTTGTCCCTTGAAAGCCTTGATTTTGGAACATCAAAATCAATGTTTTGAGGCACAAAAAGGTTTCAAGAAGCATGTCCCTATTCGAGAGCCTGTAAGCATCAAAATTCCATTTTGACGCACATCATTCTTTTAGAAGCTCATTTCGGAGCTTGTGCCTCGACAAACCCAGTTTTGGAGCATCAAAATCAATGTTTGGAGGCACAACAAGGTTTAAAGCTACAAGTCCCAATTCTAGAGTCAATACCAGCAAAATATGATTTTGGTGCACATCGTGCTCTTAAAAGCTCATTTTGAAGCTTGTGCTTCGAAAGCCCTGGTTTTGGAGCATCAAAATCAGTGTTTTGAGGCACAACAAGGTTTCAAGATGCAAGCCCCGATTCTAGAGCCAGTAGCATCAAAATTCAGTTTTCATGCACATTGTGCTCTTAGAACTCTATTTTAGAAATTGTGCCTCAAAAGCCCCAATTTTGGAGCATCAAAATTGATGTTTGGAGGCACAACAAGGTTTCAAGATGCAAGTCCTAATTCTGGAGTAGGTAGCATCAAATTTTGAGGCACATCGTGCTCTTAGAACCTTGTTTTGGAGCTTATGCCTCAAAATCTTCGGTTTCAAAACAACGATTAAAGACACAATAAGGTTTCATGACAAAAGTCCCGATTCTCAAGTTCATGGTGTCAAAAAATGATTTTGACAAACATGGTGTTCTTAGAACCTCATTTTGGAGGTTGTGCCTCAAAAGCCTAAGTTTTGGAGCATAAAAATTAGTGTTTGGAGGCACAACAAGGTTTCAAGACAAAAGTCCCAATTTCAGAGTTGGTAGTGTCAAATCACAATTTTGATGTACATCATGCTCTTAGAACCTCATTTTGGAGCTTGTGCCTTGAAAGCCCTAATTTTGGAACATCAAAATCAATGTTTGGAGGCACAACAAGGTTTCAAGAAACAGGTCCCTATTCCGTAGCCTATAGCATCAAAATTCCATTTTGATGCACATCATTCTCTTAGAAGCTCATTTCAGAGTTTGTCCCTCGAAATACCCACTTCTGGAGAATTAAAATCAATGTTTGGAGGCACAACAAGGTTTCAAGATGCAAGTCCCAATTCTAGAGTCAATAGGGTCAAAATTTGATTTTGGCGCACATCATAATCTTATAACCTCATTTCAAAGTTTGTGCCTCGAAAGCCCCAGTTTCGGAGCATCAAAATCATTGTTTTGAGGCACAATAAGGTTTCAAGATGCAAGCCCCGACTCTAGACCTAGTAGCATCAAAATTCAATTTTGATGCACATTCTGCTCTTAGAACCCTATTTTAGAAATTGTGCCTCAAAAGCCCCAGTTTTGGAGCATCAAAATTGATGTTTGGAGGCAGAACAAGCTTTCAAGATGCAAGCCCTGATTCTGGAGCCGATAGTGTCAATATTTTATTTTGATGCACATCGTGCTCTTAGAACCTTGTTTTGGAGCTTATGCCTCAAAAACTTCAGTTTCGAAGCATCAAAATTGGTGTCTGGAGGCAGAACAAGCTTTCAAGACGCAAGTCCCTATTTTGGAGCCTGTAATGTCAAAACATGATTTTGATACACATCGTTCTCTTAAAACCTCATTTCAGAGCGTATGGCTCGAAAGCTCCAGTTTCTAAACATCAAAATCAATATTTAAAGGCACAACAAGGTTTCAAGACACAAGTCCTGATTCTCAAGCTGATAGCGTCAAAACACGATTTTGTCAAACATGGTGTTCTAAGAACCTCATTTCGGAGGTTGTGCCTCAAAAGTCTCATTTAGTGTCAAAACATGATTTTGACAAACATGGTCTTCTTAGAACCTCATTTCGGAGGTTGTGCCTCAAAAGCCTTGTTTTTGGAGCATAATTAGTGTTTAGAGGCACAACAAGGTTTCAAGACATAAGTCCCAATTCCAGAGTCGATAGCTTCAAAACAGAATTTTGATGTACATCATGCTCTTAGAACCTCATTTCGGAGCTTGTGCCCTGAAAGCCCTGATTTTGCAACATGAAAATCAATGTTTTGAGGAACAACGAGGTTTCAAGAAGCAAGTCCCTATTCTAGAGCCTGTAGCGTCAAAATTCCATTTTCACGCACATCATTCTCTTAGAAGCTCATTTTGGAGCTTGTGCCTCGAAAGACCCAGTTTTGGAGCATAAAATCAACCTCTAGACGCACAACAAAGTTTCAAGATGCAAGTCCCGATTCTAGAGTCAATAGTGTCAAAATCTGATTTTGGCGCACATCGTGCTCTTAGAACCTCATTTCGAAGCTTGTGCCTCGAAAGCTCGGGTTTCAAAGCATCAAAATCAATTTTATGCGGCAAAACAAGGTTTCAAGATGCAAGCCCCGATTCTAGAGCCAGTAGCATCAAAATTCAATTTTGATGCACATTGTACTCTTAGAACCCTGTTTTAGAAATTGTGCCTTAAAAGCCCCTGTTTTGGAGTATCAAAATCGATGTTTGGAGGCACAACAAGGTTTCGATATGCAAATCCTGATTCTAGAGCCGATAGCGTCAAAATTTGAGTTTGATGCACATCGTGCTCTTAGAACCTTGTTTTGGATCTTATGCCTCAAAATCTTCTGTTTAGAATCATCAAAATTGGTGTTTGGAGGCACAACAATCTTTCAAGATGCAAGTCCCTATTCCAGAGCCTTTAGTGTCAAAACATGATTTTGATGCACATCATGCTCTTAGAATCTCATTTTGGAGCATGTAGCTCGAAAGCTCCAGTTTCAAAAAATCAAAATCAATGTTTAAAGGCACAACAAGGTTTCAAGACACAAGTACCGATTATCAAGCTGATAGCGTCAAAACACGGTTTTGACAAACATGGTGTTCTTAGAACCTCATTTCGGAGGTTGTGCCTCAAAAGCCTTGTTTTTGGAGCATAAAAATTAGTGTTTGGAGGCACAACAAGGTTTCAAGGTACAAGTCCCAATTCCAGAGTCAGTAGCGCCAAAATGCAAGTTTGATGTACATCATGCTCTTAGAACCTCATTTCGCAGTTTGTGCCTTGAAAGCCCTGATTTTGGAACATCAAAATCAATGTTTTGAGCCACAACAAGGTTTCAAGAAGCAAGTCCCTATTCTGAAGCCTGTAGTGTCAAAATTCCATTTTGAGGCACATCATTCTCCAAGAAGCTCATTTTGGAACTTGTGCCTCAAAAAACCTAGTTTTGGAGGATCAAAATCAATGTTTGGAGGCACAACAAGGTTTCAAGATGCAAGTCTCGATTCTAGAGTCAATAGCATTAACATTTGATTTTGGCACACATCGTGCTTTTAGAACGTCATTTTGAAGCTTTGCTTCGAAAGCCCCAATTTTGTAGCATCAAAATAGGTGTTTTGAGGCACAGCAAGGTTTGAAAATGCAAGCCCCAATTCTAGAGCCAGTAGCATCAAAATTCAATTTTGATGCACATTGTGCTCTTAGAACCCTTTTTTAGAAATTGTTCCTCTAAAGCCCTAGTTTTGGAGCATCAAAATTGATGTTTGGAGGCACAACAAAGTTTCAAGATGAAAGTCCTGATTCAAGAGCCGGGTAGCATGAAAATTTGATTTTGACGCACATCGTGCTCTTAGAACCTTCTTTAGGAGCTTATGCCTCTAAATCTTTAGTTTCAAAGCATCAAAATTGGTGTTTGGAGGCACAACAAGCGTTCAAGACATAAATCCCTATTCCGGACCCTGTAGTGTCAAAACATGATTTTGATGCACATCGTGCTCTTAGAACCTCGTTTTGGAGCATGTGGCTCGAAAGCTCCAGTTTCAAAACATCAAAATCAATGTTTAAAGGCACAACAAGATTTCAAGACACAAGTCCCGATTCTCAAGTTGATAGCGTCAAAACGCAATTTTGACAAAAATGGTGTTCTTAGAACCTCATTTCGGAGGTCGTGCCTCAACAGCCTCATTTTTGGAACATAAAAATTAGTGTTTGGAGGGACAACAAGGTTTCAAGACACAAGTCCTTATTCCAGAGTCGGTAGCGTCAAAATTCTATTTTGACGCACATCACTCTCTTAGAAGCTCATTTCGAAGCTTGTGCCTCGAAAGACCTAGTTTTGGAGCATCAAAATCAATGTTTGCGGGCACAAGAAGATTTGAAGATGCAAGTGTCAATTCTGGAGTCAATAGCGGCCAAATCTGATTTTGACAATAATCGTGCTCTTAGAACCTCATTTCGAAGCTTGTGCCTCGAAAGTACCGGTTACGGAACATCAAAAATCAGTGTTTTGAGGTACAACAAGGTTTTGAGATGCAAGCCCTGATTCTAGTTCTAGTAGCATCAAAATTCACATTGTGCTATTAGAACCCTGTTTTAGAAATTGTGCCTCAAAAGCCACTATTTTGGAGCATCAAAATCGATGTTTGGAGGCATAATAAGGTTTCAAGATGCAAGTCTTGATTTTGGAGCCGATAGAGTCAAAATTTGATTTTGATGCACATCGTGCTCTGAGAACCTTGTTTTGGAGCTTATGCCTCATAATCTTTAGTTTTGAAGCATCGAAATTGATGTTTGGAGGCACAACAAACTTTCAAGACGCAAGTCCCTATTCCAGAGCCTGTAGTGTCAAAATGTGATTTTGATGTACATCGTGCTCTTAGAACCTCGTATCGGAGTGTCTGGCTTGAAAGCTCCAGTTTCAAAACATCAAAATCAATGTTTAAAGGCACAACAAGGTTACAAGATACAAGTCCGGATAGTCAAATGATTGCATCAAAACACGATATTGGTGCATATCGTGATCTTAGAACGATATTGGTGCAAGCCCTGATTCTTGAGCCGGTAGCGTCAAAATTTGATTTTGACACATATCGTGCTTTTAGAACCTTGTTTTGGAGCTTATGCCTCAAAATATTTGGTTTCGAATCATCAAATATGGTATCTGGAGGCACAACAAGGTTTCAAGACGCAAGTCACTATTCTGGAGCCTATAGTATCAAAACATCATTTTGATGCACATCCTGCTCTTGGATCCTCATTTTGGGGCGTATGGCTCGAAAGCTCCAATTTCCAAACATCAAAAGCAATGTTTAAAGGCACAACAAGCTTTCAAGACATGAGTCCCGATTCTGAAGTAGATAGCATCAAAACATGATTTTTACAAACATGGTGTTCTTAGAACCTCATTTCGAAGGTTGTGCCTCAAAATCCGCATTTTTGGAGCATAAAAATTAGTGTTTGGAGGCACAACAAGGTTTCAAGACACAAGTCTCAATTCCAGAGTTGGTAGCATCAAAATGCAATTTTGTTGTACATCGTGCTCTTAGACCCTCATTTCAAAGCTTGTGCCTTGAAAGCCCTGATTTAGGATCATCAATATCAATGTTTTGAGGCATAACAAGGTTTCAAGAAGCAAGTCCCTATTTCGGAGCCTCTAGCATCAAGTTAAAATTCCATTTTGACCCACATCACTCTCTTAGAAGCCCATTTCAGAGCTTTTGCCTCGAAAGACCTAGTTTTGGAGCATCAAAATCAATGTTTGGAGGCACAACAATGTTTCAAAAAGCAAGTCCCGATTCTAGAGTCAATAGCGTCAAAATCTGATTTTGGCGCACATCGTGCTCTTAGAACCTCATTTCGAAGGTAGTGCTTCGAAAGCCCCAATTTCTGAGCATCAAAATCAGTGTTTTGAGGCACAACAAGGTTTCAAGATGCAAGCCCCGATTCTAGAACCAATAGCATCAAAATTCAATTTTGATTTTGATGGACATCATGCTCTTAGAACCTCATTTTGGAGTGTGTGGCTCGAAAGATCCAGTTTCAAATCATCAAAATCAATGTTTAAAGGCACAAAAATGTTTGAAGACACAAATCTCGATTCTCAAGCTGATAGTGTCAAAACATGATTTTAACAAACTTGGTATTCTTAGAACCTCATTTCGGAGGTCGTGCCTCAAAAGCCTCATTTTTGGAGCATAAAAATTAGTGTTTGGAAGCACAACTAGGTTTCAAGACACAAGTCCTTATTCCAGAGTCGGGTAGCGTCAAAATGCAATTTTGATGTACATCATGCTCTTAGAACCTCATTTTGGAGCTTGTGCCTTGAAAGCCATGATTTTGAAACGTCAAAATCAATGTTTTGAGGCACAACAAGGTTTCAAGAAGCAAGTCCCTATTCCAGAGCCCATAGCGTCAAAATTCCATTTTGACGCACATCACTCTCTTAGAAGCTCATTTCAGAGCTTGTGCCTCGAAAGACCCAATTTTGGAGCATTAAAATCAATGTTTGGATGCACAACAAGGTTTCAAGATTCAAGTCCCAATTCTAGAGTCAATAGCAGAAAAAACTGATTTTGGCGTACATCGTGCTCTTAGAACCTCATTTCAAAGTTTGTGCCTCGAAAGCCCCAGTTTCAGAGCATCAAAATCAGTGTTTTGAGGCACAACAAGTTTTTAAGATGCAAGCCTCGATTCTAGAGCCAGTAGCATCAAAATTCAATTTTGATGCATATTGTGCTCTTAGAACCCTATATCAGAAATTGTGCCTCAAAAGCCCCAGTTTTGGAGTATCAAAATCGATGTTTGGAGGCACAACAACATTTCAAGATGCAAGTCCTATTTCTAGAGCCGGTAGCATCAAAATTTGATTTGATGCACATCATGCTCTTAGAACCTTGTTTTGGAGCTTAGGCCTCAAAATCTTCTGTTTCGAAGCATCAAAATTGGTTTTTGGAGGCACAACAAGCTTTCAAGACGCAAGTTCCTATTCCGGAGCCTGTAGTGTCAAAATGTGATTTTGATGCACATCATGCTCTTAGAACCTCGTTTCAGAATGTGTGGCTTGAAACCTCTAGTCTCAAAACATCAAAATCAATGTTTAAATGCACAACAAGGTTTCACGATACAAGTCGCGATTCTCAAGCTGATAGCGTCAAAACATGATTTTGACAAACATGGTGTTCTTAGAACCCCATTTCGGAGGTTGTGCCTCAAAAGCCTCATTTTTGGAGCATAAAATTTACTGTTTGGAGGTTAAAAAAGGTTAAAAGACACAAATCCCAATTCCACAGTTGCTAGCATCAAAATGTAATTTTTATGTACATCGTGATCTTAGAACCTCATTTTGGAGCTTGTGCCTTGAAAGCCCTTATTTTGGAACATCAAAATCAATGTTTTGAGGCACAACAAGTTTTCAAGAAGAAAGTCCGTATTCTAGAGCTTGTAGCGTCAAAATTTAGTTTTCATGCACATCATTCTCTTAGAAGCTCATTTTGGAGCTTGTGCCTCGAAAGACCAAGTTTTGGAGCATCAAAATCAAACTTGGAGGCACAACAAGGTTTCAAAATGCAAGTCCTGATTCTAGAGTCAATAGTGTCAAAATCTGCTTTTGGTGCACATCGTGCTCTTAGAACCTCATTTCGAAGCTTTTGCCTCGAAAGCCCTAGTTTTGGAGCATCAAAATCAGTATTTTGAGGCACAACAAGGTTTCAAGATGCAAGCCCCGATTCTAGAGCCAGTAGCATCAAAATTCAATTTTGATGCACATTGTGCTCTTAGAACCCTGTTTTAGAAATTGTGCCTCAAAAGCCCACGTTTTGGAGCATCAAAATCGATGATTGGAGGCACAACAAGGTTTCAAGATGCAAGTCCTAATTCTAGAGTCGGTAGCATCAAAATTTGATTTTGACACACATCATGCTCTTAGAACCTTGTTTCGGAACTTATGCCTCAAAATCTTCGGTTTTCAAGCATCAAAATTGGTGTTTGGAGGCACAACAAGCTTTCAAGACACAAGTCCATATTCCGGAGCGTATAGTGTCAAAACATGATTTTTATGCACATCGTGCTCTTTGAACCTCGTTTCGGAGCATGTGGCTTGAAAGCTCCAGTTTCAAAACATCGAAATCAATGTTTAAAGGCACAATAAGGTTTCAAGACACAAGTCCCGATTCTCAAGCTGATTGCGTCAAAACATAATTTTGACAAACTTGGTATTCTTAGAACCTCATTTGGGAGGTTGTGCCTCAAAAGCCTCATTTTTGGAGCATTAAAATTAGTGTTTGGAGGCACAACAAGGTTTCAAGATACAAGTCCCAATTCCACAGTCGGTAGCATCAAAATGATTTTTTGATGTACATTGTGCTCTTAGAACCACATTCTGGAGATTGTGCCTTGAAAGCCCTGATTTTGGAATATCAAAATCAATGTTTTGAGGCACAACAAGGTTTCAAGAAGCAAGTCCCTATTCCAGAGCCTGTATCATCAAAATTACATTTTGACACACATCATTCTCTTAGAAGCTCATTTCAGATCTTGTGCCTCAAAAGACCCAGTTTTGGAGCATCAAAATCAACGTTTGGAGGCACAACAAGGTTTAAAGATACAAGTCCCGATTCTAGAGTCAATAGCATCAAAATTTGATTTTGGCGCACATCATGCTCTTAGAACGTCATTTCAAAGCTTAAGCCTTGAAAGCCCTAGTTTTGGAGCATCAAAATCAGTGTTTTGAGGCACAACAAGGTTTCAAGATGCAGGCTCCGATTCTACAGCCAATAGCATCAAAATTCAATTTTGTTTCACATTGTGCTCTTAGAACCCTGTTGTAGAAATTGTGCCTCAAAAGCCCTAGTTTTGGAGCATCAAACTCAATGTTTGGTGGCACAACAAGGTTTGAAGATGCAAGTCCTGATTATGGAGCCGGTAGAGATAAAATTTGATTTTGACACACATCGTGCTTTTAGAACCTTGTTTTGGAGCTTATGCCTCAAAATGTTTGGTTTCGAATCATCAAAATTGGTGTTTGGAGGCACAACAAACTTTCAAGATGCAAGTCCCTATTCTAGAGCCTGTAGTGTCAAAACGTGAGTTTGATGCATATCGTGCTCTTAGAATCTCATTTCGGAGCGTGTGGCTCAAAAGCTTCAGTTTCTAAACATAAAAATCAATGTTTAAAGGCACAA